>NC_133783.1:10738370-10739744 GCF_003597395.2 Chelonoidis abingdonii | reverse complement strand
GGGACAGTGCATCACCTTGGTATATGCCGCACTTGATGGCCACTTGTGCAAGCTGCCTTGAGTTGACTTCCAGTGTTGTCTTCCATAGTCCCATTGAGTTCTTGAGGAAGGTCCTTAGTGTCCTGTTGACTTTGTATAGCGCGAGACATTCACAGATCCACGTGTGCAGCATTGAGTCGTAGGCTTTCCTGTAGTCAATCCAGGCTGTGTGTATATATATACATACACACACTATAAGTTTTAAACAAACAGTTTAATACTGGTACACGGTGATGATGATTGTGAAGCTTGGCTGAGGTGGAGGAGTCAGAGGGTGGGATTTTTCCCTTACTGCTAAATGATGAACTAGCAAGAGGGTGGGATTTTTCCCTTACTGCTAAATGATGAACTAGCAGTTGGCTGAGCCCTCAAGGGTTAACTCTCACTCTACAAGGCAACAGGAATGGAGGGAGATATGCGCATTTCCCTTTAAGTACACAGCCTGGTTAATTAGATCAGCTGCTGCAAGCTCCTCAGTCCTGAGCCCTGGTGTGTCCCTCCCTGCTCTATGGAAGATGGAGTAAGCAGGGAGCAGGGGAGAGGGGGACACCCTAACATTAGCCCCTCTCTTCCTTTCCTCCCCCGCCCCGCACAGCAAGCAGGAGTCTTGGGGACCAGTTCCAAGGCAGAGGGCAGGAGCAGCACATGGCAATAGGGGGAGAGACAGCTGTAACTGCTAGCTTGCTGGGCAGCTGCTGCACAGGGAACTTAGGGGAGCAGGGAGCTGATAGGCGGAGCAGATAGGGAGGCTGTCGGTCCAGCCTGGGTCCAAGCCCCCACCAGCTAGCCGCAACAGGCTGCTCTTCCTGCAAGCAGTAGAGAAAGCAGGCAGCTGCCAAAGGACAATAGAAGGGAGCATTGCACATCTTTAAACAAGCATGTTCCCTAATTGATCAGCAATGTAACAACGAAACAACATTAACCAGGATGACTTTAAGTGAGGAGTTACTGTACTATCATTATGTAGGCCTTGTCCACACTAGACTTATCTTTCTAAAATTTCTCCCCAGCAGCAGCAATAGGGGACCAGATGGCCAATGTCATTTTAAGCACCACGTCTTCTATACCTGTTTGAAGGTAGTCGCTAGAGTCATTGGTGACAGAGGTATTCATCTTTATAACTCTAACCTATATCACATGACCAGAGCCAGCATAAAGAATACATTCTCCTATCAGTAGCTCTGTGTGTCTGTCATAAACAGATAGCTAAGGGTTAATGTTTCTTTTACCTGTAAAGGGTTAACAAAGGGAACCAAAGACCTGACCAGAGAACCAATCAGGAAACCGGATTTTTCAAAGTGAGGGAGGGAACTTCTGGGTGTGTTTTGTCTTTGT
>NC_133783.1:10438338-10736453 GCF_003597395.2 Chelonoidis abingdonii | reverse complement strand
GTTGGAGGCTCAGGGCATCTGAGTCTTGGGGGTCCCCCAGGGAAAGGTTTGGGGAGACCAGAGAGTTTATCAGGTACTCAGAATCCTGATTGGTGGCAGCGAGATAAGATCCAAGCTGGTAATTAAGCTTGGAGGTTCATGCTAAGCACCCAGATGTTGGACGCTAAGGTCCAGATTTGGGACAGAGGCTTATTACAGTGTCAGACCTTTATTAAACAGTGTCATAATGTTTCCGACAAAAATGGAGAAAGAGCCACCTGAACAGTTGGGGTACAGGAGGGTACCTGGAAGAAAATTGGGAAGTTCACTGCAGCACATCGGCATCATCCTGGAAGCAAGTGGCATTGGAGAGAAACGCATGTGCCAAATCCTCCACATTGCTACATGAAGCAGGCCCAAACACCTACCACATGTTCCAATGGCAGCATGAAGGAGACCGCAAACTGCTGTACAACGTTACAGGGATATTTAAATACAGCGCGTCAAACATTCATTACACAACTCACAACATTAAAATGTTGGTGGTCACCTGCACAAACACTTCCACGACTGCAGCTGTATCAGTTTTAGCTGTTGTGGGAAATTGGGGACTAACCCTACCCCCAAGTGTAGCCCTCCCTTAAGACATTAGATTGGGCTAGATAGCCCTAAGAGGAAACCTCTTCATAAGCAGAAGATTAAAGAAGAAAACACAACAGGGAAATGTTTGCCTGCTTCAGTTTTTTTAGCATCATTCATTAAAACTAAATTAACTAAGTCTGCATGGTACTTAGCATTTCATTTTTCTGGTGATTCTGAAGCAGTTTAAAAATATCCTAGCCACACTGATGACATAATATAATACATTTTGGAGAGAAGTAGGTGTGTTTGGCTGACTAAATAAAGAGCCAACATCTGTTTTATTAATCAGTTTATTTTTTAGGGGGGAGGGAACATCTCTAAAAATAATTTGTATAGAGAAGGGAGGGGGGAAAATCCACATGAACACAATATCTAACTTGTATCTCTAAATCAATCCCACCTTTAACAAAATTAGAGTGTAATACTAATTAAATTAAGTCTATCTCATACAATATTTGAATTTCATTCGCGCAATAAGAATATCTGAATGAGTGCTCAGTTATTTACTATGAAGTAAGATTGCCAAAGGCCACTCTTATCTCAGGGACATACCGTATAGATCTGTTCAAACCAACAGGATGTGGTTCTTAATGGGTTTTTGCAGACTTCACATTGGACATCTCACTGCCCCCTACATTTTACAATGTGGCATTCCCCCGCCTTGGGGTTATCAGCAATCTCTAGGATTAGGTCCTTATAGACTGCAATTAGTCTAATAATCGCTATCTCCTCTCCAGTAGGACTGGTAGTGGGAGGAACGATTCCCCTATAGTGAAGATAAATATTGGACCTCTATATTGAAAAGCTTTTATAAATTTTATGATGTGCATGACTATAAATAGGGGGTCAAGCACTTTGTAGATTATGTAGGCCAAGCTTATTGCACACACCACGATCCTTGTGTTCTTCCATTTCACTCCATGGACTCCCTCCCTCTCCCCTCTATTTCAGGGACTCCCCGCAATTCCCCCTAATCTCCTCCCCACATGTGTTTCCTTCTCCCCCAATTCCACTTCCTTCCATACAGTCTCTGTCCATGACAGCAGTTGTGTACATCTCCATTCCTATTCACCCATCCCCCCAACATGCTAGGAGCTCTGTGTGCCCCCACACTCCATGCTAGATTTCTCCAGCCTCTCCAACATTGCAGGGTCCTTCATTCTCCCCCATGGCTAGGGCTCCGTGTGCACTCCCATTCTCCTCTTTCCCCAGGACCCTCATACCAACGTCCCCCATCTCCCTCTCCTCTTCAGCAAGGGTTCTGGGATGCCCCCATTCCCCACTCCTCTGCCAGGGATTTTGTGTGCGCCCCTGCCAAGCTAACACAAAGAGATTCCCCCCCTCCCTTCGTTCCTTAGCCTTAACCAGAGAAAAACCTCAAACAGGTTTTAAAAAGAAAGCTTTATATAAAAAAGAAAGAAAAAGACATGAAAATATCTTCTGTATCAAGGTGACAATTATACAGAGTCAATTGCTTAAAAGAAAAATATGAATAAACAGCCTTATTCAAAAAGAGATACAATTTAAACATTCCAGCACACACACATGTAAATACAAAACAAAACATATAAAAGCCTATTGTTTTGCTACCTTTGTACTTACAACTGGGAAACTGAAGATGAGAAGCTTACAGATAGAAAAAGATCCCCTCTCATAGCTGAGAGCCAGACAAAGACAAAGAACCAAAAAAATTCCCTCCCCTGAGCTTTGAAAAATCCGGTTTCCTGATTGGTCCTCTGGTCAGGTGTTTGGTTCCCTTTGTTAACCTTTTACAGGTAAAAGAAACATTAACCCTTAGCTATCTATTTATGACAGCCCCTTCCCTCCTTTTTTGCCACTCATTTTTCCCTTTCCCTCCATACTTGGGCTTCATGTGTCCCCTTAACCCATACCCCCCAATTTATGCCTTGCTAGTTTCTGTGTGCCCAGCCTAGCCTCCCTCCCCCATTCTCAAGGCTGTGTGCAAACCTCCATTATCCCCTCTCTCCCTATGCCCAGCCATTCCTCTCAACATTATTAACTGTCAGGAAGATAAGTCACTCAGAATGTAAACTCTATCAGGAAGATGACCAAGGCTATTGTTAAGCTGGAAGGCCAACATCAACCAGCTGTCTGAGCTATAAACAAAACTATAGAGGTATTTGAAGCTGTGGCTGCGCTAAACAGATGACAGGGACTCTGTGTCCCCCATTTTCTCTGTTTGATTTCTGTGATTTTCCCATAATCAATAAGATTCTAGTCACTGATGCCTGCACCGCTTCTGTAAATTCTGGAATTCATCATATGCCATGTTCAAAATCTCTAGGTGCACTGACCACTATTTCTTTTTCAAAACACAATAACGACCACCCAGCGGCATTATAAAATTGTACATGAACAACATTCACAAACTTAGCCTGCCAACTGCATCCACCAATCAAAAGTGATAATAAATTAACATAACCAGTCAATAAACCAAAGTCACAGGAAAGCTCCTTTCCATCCTCACTGCCTCCTGGAACATACCTTCAATCTTCCTCAAACCATGTCAAACAAACAGCTTTCTAGGGATGCTACAGAAGTCATTAAGTTTGGCCTATTTTGGACCAAAGGGAGAAAATGTGGAGGTTAGGTGTCTGGAGTAGGGGAACAAGTCCTAGAGTCCCAGGGTCCTTATTATGAATTTTGATTATGAATTTTGATTATGAAATCCATTTATCCAAACTAAAGCTCCTGCTTGTCTCATTTATTTATTGTATCTAGCCACAAGAGACATGCAAATCTAATTTAGAAAGCCAGTGAACCGCAATATTACCTATCATCTGCTCTACTAAAACGTGCTTTGTGTATTTTGGATTGAATACCTATTATTTATATTGATAACAGGAATCCAGTTCCAAAAATAATGCATCTCTCAATATCTGCTTTTTTCATCCATCCTCTCTTCCCTCCCAGTTGCCCCCAACAAACAAACAAAAACCTAGACTATGGATTTGATTTAATATTAATTTTATTTATCCTATTAAGATTCTACCACCTGTATACACGAGTAGTACCTTACTCTGAATAACCTCAGGGAATTCAATAGGACTACTCACAGAGTACAGCTACTCACTGTGTGTAAGAATAGCAGAATTTTGTCCATTGTGTTGAAAAATGGATCCACTAATCCATGGATCTACTAATAAAAAGGAAATTATCACACACAATGTAGATACGATAGTATTGTATTTCAGTGAAGATTCTGTAACTGCCACTATTACTCCCACTTAAGAGGATGGGAGTTTGAAAAAGATGTTTTCTTAAAATTCAATCAGTAAAAAAAATCTTCAAAAATTAAACCGTTGCCTAAAATGTATAGGAACTACTCAACTAAATAAAACAAGCAGGATTTGGCCTAAATATTTGGTTGTTTCAAATTATTTCTTTTTGGCTACATAGCAGGGGGGAATTATTTTTAAAATATCAATACTGTAGAAGACATTTACAGTGGAATTTATCCCTGGCACAAAACCAGAGAGTATTATGGGATTAAAGTGACACAATCTTTTGCTTCCCCTCTGTACAAGGAGTGAATTTCATCTTTCCTACGTAATCAGGAATAGTGCTACTATATTGTTAAGACATTCATGTTTAATCAACGATCACTGAACATTTGGGGACATAATTACATAACTGTACCTTACATCAAATTTCACAGATTTTCATTGGACCAATTTCTGTTGGTGACAGAGAAGCTTTCAAGCCACAGTGAGCTCATCGTCTGGGAAAGGTACTTCGAGCACAGCTAAATTCAAGGAGGAACAGATTGTCTCTCTCGCCAACAGAAGTTGGTCCAATAAAAGATATTACCTCACCCATCTTGTCTCTCTGGTACCCTGGGACCGACAATGCAGCAACTACACTGCATAAATTTTCATAACATTTCACTGCATCCATACGGAAGTCAAGGTGATGCTTTAGCTAACTTTCCCCCATATTAGATGTATACAACAGCTACTGAACCTTACTGACCTCTATGAGAGTACCTTAGGTAACGGATTCCATTAATCATTATTGAGATGCAACTCAATCTTAACGTCCTTGTGTGCTAACTCACATTTTTAATCATAGAAAACTACTGAAATCAAACATAGGATCAGATTACAGTGCCCAATCCTGCCAAGATTTACACACATGAGTAATCCTTCCTTATGCAAATAAATGAAATTCCAGTATGAATAAACCATTGATTCTGGAATTACTGATGTGAGTAAAGTTTGCAGAATTAATTATCAAATATCTTTTTGTGTTAACTATCAAATCACAAAGGCAGATTTTGTTAATAAATCCCACAAATTTTATGTATATTTATGAGCAAATATAATTCACCAACATATTTTTATAACAAAAAAAAAAAATGACAACGGCAAGAATATTCCCAGAGAAACATTAAAGAATCTCTCAGAATCTGGAAGAGCAAGGAAATTAACATTTAAAAGTAGATCCACAATAAGGTACTTGGTACCTTTACAGTACTTCTGTACCTTTTTATCTACATAATAGATGCTGATACTATAACTGTGATATCATTGTACAAATATGAGACCAAATTATGGCATGTTAGTGCATCCTCCAATATGAATGAACAGGATAGAATCATGCAGAACATATAAAAGGTCTGTGGCTCTCTGGAAGTGTTCTTCAAATCTAGACAGACTACAAAATTATTGGCTTACCAAAACTTTCCATTTTTTTAAGTTTTGGAGTCGGAGAACACAAGAGGGAAAAGAACATGAAGAATACCACCAAAGGTGACAGTCAGGGCCCAGAGGAAGATGGATGAGAAATGAAGGGCACGTCTTCTCATTGGATTTTTGGGCAGGAAGGAAGGCATACTCTAGCACTGAGCCCTCTGCATCGAACTGGTGAGTGAGATTGAGAGTGTCTGTGTTTTTGAGTGGTGGTGGTGCTGAGGCAGAAGTACCTGCTCTGCCATCATCTTCAGAGATCTTGGGAATTCTCCACTAAAGGCCCAGCAGACTGTGGACACTTTTTCTCTAGCAGACGTTTTGCCTGCAATTTAAAATAGCAGAATGTGGCAGCAGCTCTTTTTTTGGAAAATGTGTCTATTACTGAAAATAACTTTTAATTTAGAGACAAAAGAGACAAATACTGCTGTCAAGAGAACTCTAGAAATACATGTAATGTGTTCCCTTAGGACAGGTTTCTCTGTTTGTATTTTTAGTTAAAAAATAAAAGCAGACTCTCTTTGGATCCTGTATACCAGAGTCTAACCTTCCTCATACAGCTATCAATATAATTAATAGATATTTATATACATTACTTTTTTCAGCAGAACTGCCAAATTAATTTACTGACTGAAGAATAGATGAACAATGTATGTCCGTCACAATAACTGTGTCACAAAAGATGCCCTTTGATTTACAATTACTTTTTAGTGGACTATTATACTTTTGGGGGTTCTTTCTGAAAGACAATAAAGAACATTAGATATATTGGAACAGCGTTTTTCATAGTAGTCATCTTTGTTCTTTTAGTGATCATTTTGTAGGTATGTAAACTAGGTGGGAACAATCAGTTGCACACGTACAAAATGGGAAATGACTGCCTACGAAGGAGTACTGCAGAAAGGGATCTGGGGGTCATAGCAGACCACAAGCTAAATATGAGTCAATAGTGTAACATTGTTGCAAAAAAAACCCAAACATCATTCTGGGATGTACTAGCAGGAGTGTTGTAAGCAAGACACAAGAAATAATTCTTCTGCTCTACTGTGCGCTGATTAGGCCTTAACATGAGTATTATGTCCAGTTCTGGATGCCACATTTCAGGAATGATGTGAACAAATGGAGAAAGTCCAGCAAAGAGAAACAAAATGATTAATGGTCTAGAAAACATGACTTTTAAGGGAAAATTGAAAAAAAATAGATTTGTTTAGTCTGAAAAGGAGAAGACTGAGAGGGGACATGATAATAGTTGTCAAGTACATAAAAGGTTGTTACAAGGAGGAAGGAGAAAAAATATTCTTAACCTCTGAGGACAGGACAAGAAGCAATGGGCTTAAATTGTATCAGGGGAGGTTTAGGTTGGACATTAGGAAAAACATCCTAACTGTCAGGGTGGTTAAGCACTGGAATAAATTGCCTAGGGAGGTTGTGAAATCTCCATCATTGGAAATTTTTAAGGCAGGTTAGACAAACACCTCTCAAGGATGGTCTAGATCAGTGGTTCACAAACTGTGGGTCATGATCCCAAAATGGGTCGCAAGCCTGTTTTAATGGGGTTGCTGGGGCTGGCTTAGACTTGCTGGGGCTCAAGACCAAAGCCTGATCCCCACCACTTGGAGCAAAAACCCGATAGCTTCAGCCCCGGGTAGCAGTGCTCAAGTTACAGGTCTTTCTCTGAGGCTGAAGCTCTTGGGCTTTGGTTCTGACTGCCCTCTCCACCCCCGCAAACCCGGTCAGTGGGGCTCAGGCAAGCTCAGGCTTCGGTCCCCACTCCTGGGGTTGTATAATAATTTTTGTTGTCAGAAGGGGGTTGCGGTGTAATGAAGTTTGAGAAACACTGATCTAGATAATAGTTAGTCCTGCCATGAGTGCAGGGGACTGTACTAGATGACCTCTTGAGGTTCCTTCCAGTCTTATGATTCTGTAAGTGTAAAGGAACAGGTTTGGATCCAATAACTAATGCAGCATGATCTGTGTTGTCTTCTGTTTCACAATTCATTTGGCAAATCAATCAAGGTCTTTAGCTCATCTAAGATCTGACTCCCTACTTGAAGGGCTAGTACTAGAAATATCAAGAACATTAGTAAATTAGCACTTATTTTCTGAAGTATGTCATACTTCATTCCCAAATAGGGTGACCAGATGTTAAGGGGAAAAAATATTGGGACTGCCACAGGGAGGGCTTTATTTTTTTTTATTTTTTTTTTTTTACACTCACCTGTCCAGGACTTCGGTGGCAATTCGGCGGAGAGTCCTTCAGTTGCGGAGGGTCTTCGGTGGTATTTCAGTGGCGGGTAATAAACCTTCCCACCAAAATACCGCTGAAGACTGTCAACGACTGAAGGACTCTCCGCCGAATTGCTGCCAAAGACCAGGAAACAAAATATCGGGACAAATTGCGTCCCAACCGTACTCTGGTCAGGACACAGGACAAACTCCTCAAAATTGGGACAGTCTCAATTTTATCGGGACTTCTGGTCACTCTATTCCCAAAAACTAAATTGGCAATAATTCTGTTAGAAAGACACAAAATACACAGAAAGATGTGTGGTTTAGCAAAAGCTGTTAGAACCTCATTAGGCCAGATGGTGTCTTAACAAAAATGCCATTGAGACCCAAGAACAGAAAGCGGATAAAATCACGCAAACTTTGAACTAGCAGAAATTGTAAGGTATGAGGAATTTGATGAATTTAGGATGGAACCACAGAGTTTGAATCTACACTAATAAGCATAATATTCATCCACAGATGTTCTTAACTGCAGGTGATAAAATTTGATTAAAAGGTAGTGTAAGATAGTTAAATAATCCAGAACATGAATTAATGCAGATTCTACTTCCACATTTTATTTATTTATTTTTACTTGTCAGAATACTCAGTGCATCTCAGTGAAGGGGATTTGGATTTTTCTCAACAAAAAAAATAAAATAAAGTAGGCTGTGGTTTGTACAGGTTGTTTTCTAAGCTGACAAGCTACTCTCTCGACCACTCTCGATAATTAAAATGTTCATATACGTTTTTGGAAATAGCTCTTCTTTCTGTCTGGCTTGTCTTGTATATCCCAGAGAAACGCACATCAAAATAGTATGGCTGATGAAGCAAAAAAACTGATGTGTTGTTTACTGTAAATTAGAATAGTCTGAGATGGTGTTTTAAGAAGAATCTAGATAATTTGTTATTCTACCAAAACCAAAACGTGGACTGTAACTAGTGAAATGGAAGGCCATCTGCAGAAAATGAAGCTTACCATTACATTCTGTTCTTGTACAATAATAATAATAATATATAGGAAAAGGAACACATGCAAATGCAAATCTGTATTACCCCTTCTTTTCATGACTAGTTTAATAATATATGGTATGCATTAGGAATGAAAGAATAGGCATATTCATTTCAAAATGAATACGCACACAGCTTCTGGATTGGGCTTTGGAACACCTACAACATTGTCAGGTAAAAAAGGAGAAAGGAACTTTTGTTCATATCCCCTCACTTGAAAAAAGACCAGTTATGATTATGGATGTACAAGAAGCAGGAAATAAGCACATCTCAGGGCTGGTCTACATTACCACTTAAGCTGATGTAATTTACATCATTGAGGAGTGTGAAAAAGACATCCTCGAGCGACACAAGTTACAGTGACCTAAGTGCTGTCCACACCAGTGCCATGTCAGTACTCACGGAGGTGGAGTAATTATACCAATGGGAGAACACTCTCCTGTTGGCATAGAGCGTCTTCACTGGACACGCTACAATGGCACAGCTGTACTGGTGCAGCTGTGAAGATGTACTGCTTCTAGTGTAGGCCTGCCCTCAATGAAAGTCACATGCTGACAGAATAGTCATAGCACTGACATGATTGTTTTAATTCAGTTGTAAAGGCTCTCGCTTATTTTACTTTTTTTATTTTATTGTGTTTTTTTGAAAGTTGATGTAGACATAAAAAGAACAGGGATTTTCAAAGTCTGACTAGTAGTAGCCAAATCAGTATCAGATGTTTATTAAATAGATTTATATACACTGACACAAATAATGTAATTTAAGTAGTTAGATATGCATAATTTGATAAATACTCTTTTCTGGCCATCAGTCCCTGTACTTTACAGGTTAATATCTGGGCTTTAACAGGAAGGGTTTAATGATTCCTAGAGTTTGTGACTCCGCTATTGGTGTGTTCAGGGATCTTTCTGGATGAAAGTCTTTCCATCAATGTATTCCTGTAACATTGCTCATGAATATTAAAGAGAGTTTGGTGATGTTACGTTTCCAATAATAAAAAAAAAATTCTGTAGAACTTTGAAAATTGGTGACAGTGTAACATCAACTGAATTTAACATCTAAAGACCAGACTGTGGCTTATTCTGCAGATCGGCACAAGGAAGCAAAGAGGACTGACAGTACTCCCTTACTCCTTTGCACTGAGGTGCTATACTCCTTCGCATATGCAGCAGGAAGTAGGCTCTGCAGTACTGCTATGGCTTTGCCTCTTGCAGGTGGCTAGGAGAAGGCAGGGAGTGGACAAAGCCTTCACTCCACCCAACCAGTGCACTGGAATCACAGGTTATGTCAGTCTGTTGGTGAGCATACATGATGAGTCACAGTAAATTCTGCCCCAAAGCAAGGGTAGACTCTCACTCTGAGTCACAATCTCCCTCCTGAACTGCTCCAGGATTAGGACAACATCATGTTGCCCATTACTGTGGTCTGACAATCTAATCTAAAAATTAGTAATGTGATGAATACTCCATTGGTGTGAATTCATTTTCATATCTAATTCAGTACAAACCTGTTTTAAAAAAAACAAAAAACTCTCTCAAGCTGCTGCAGAATTTGTAGCTTGCCAAACAAGGGAATCATGCCAAACGATGTAGGTCCAACTTGCTGTAGGATACATAGAGCTAATATGTCTCTTCCATTACTAATTCTGAGGACTCTGCCACATGATGATTCACTGAAAGTATCTGCCAGTCCAATAATCTTGGCTTTGAGCAGATTTGATTTAGGATCTTAAAAATACCCAAACTCTCTTTGTATGAAGAGTAATATATTAGTCTAAATCCAAGGTTTCTATGGTGACCAATATAAGTGCACCCTGTTTTAAGAGTGGAACTGCTCTTTGTATCCTCTTCATTATGTCTAAAACATTTTATTCTGTGCCACGAATAGACAAACTGAACAAAAAAATCATTCCTTCATGCTCCAGAATCATAAAGATCTTTTCTTTAAGAGTTTGTGTTATTAATGCTCAATAAAAAGCAAGGTAGCTATACAAAGTTTCCTGAAAGGTATGCATACAAGTGTTTTTTGTACTTGTAGACACTTTCTGATCCAGAAGAGAATTTTGAAAAATCAGACAGATTGCAGAGAAGAATCAAAAGAATACTTTGAGAACTGGAAAAAATGTTTGAGAACAAGGGACTTAAGGAGATCAGTCTATTTAGATTATACACACATATTAAGATTACGTGATTACGGTTGCAACATCAAACAAGCAAAAGTTAAGAAATGCCAGAATTAAGGTTACCTCTGCAATATTAATACACCCCCTTATGTTTATACATTACAATATACCTTTAATTACATGATCACGTACTATTTTTTTTTCCAAAGGACCCCTGCATCACACTGTGCTCAGGATTGACCTGCTCTGGCTATGAACCAGGGTTGTGTAGTAAAGGAGGGTGTTGTCTGTAAGGCCCCTATCACAACTGTTGCAGAAGTTGGCGAGTGTGTAGTTTATAAGTCAGGGATTGCAGGAAGAAAACGGAGGGTCTCATGGTTGATCCCTCTGATCCCACCAGTCTCCTTATCCAGACAGTTCCCACCACAAGCTCCTTAACCAGTATAATTGTCCTCCCTCAGTCAACTGGCACCCAGTCCCTTTCCTATTTCCCCTTACTGACTTCCAGTTCTTGTCTCCATCCAGTTCCAGCTTCCTTTCCCACCAAGCCTGTCCCAGCCATTTCCCCCCTACTGGCTCCCAGTCCCATTCTCCTTCTTCATCTAATCTCAGTCTACCCCCTAACTTCCAGTCACAACATCTCTCCCCCGCGCACTCTTTTTTTCATCAGACTCCTTGTCCAAATCTATTCACTTCCATCTACCACATCCTGGTCTAGTTTTTGTTCACTTCTGATGGCCTTCCTCCTCCATGGTGTTTGAATGCCAGCAGGTGGGAGGGCATTAAGAGCATGAGAGAGAGGTTGTCTACTCTCAGTTCTGGTCCCTGGACTGGACCCACCCCAGAGAAACAAGGATAAGCCATTTTACAAGGACAGTCCTTCAGTGCTCCATAGCTCTCGACTGGAACATGTTCAGTCGCTCCATAGAGATGACACATGCAGAGTTTTGTCAGCACTAGTTGCTATGAGACTCTCAAGCATGCTGTAGGGGAAATTTTAGCTGTTAAGATCTATCAGATCTCTAAAGAACACATGTCATCTGTGATTCTTCAAAGATTTATTACTTGGTCAAATTTAGAGAGATTCTTATGAGGATGGCAAAAATTCAAGTCCCTCCCACAAAGCATGGTGGTGGCTAGAACACTTCAAATTAAAGGTTGCTATGTTTTTTATAGATGGGAAAAATAACACTTTTCCCTAGCTCTGTTCTTGGAAGCAGCATAACCTTTTTGGATGACATTAAAAAAAAAATCTGATGCAGACACAATGCAAAATTTCAACCTAAATGGTTAAAATTGGACATCACAATTGAAACTATGGTCTTGCAAATGGAAGTAGCAATCTTAATAATAGATAGTGCTACCAACACTGTCTATAATTAGAAAGGAAGTTAAAAGATGACTTGGTCAAGGTCTGTAAGTAACCATATGGGGAAAAGACACCTCAGAGTAGAAGGCTATTTAAACTAGCTGATAACATCATAACAGAATCCCATGATTACATGCTGAAGTGAAACAAACTCAAACTGAAAATAGGGCCCACATTTTTAACAGTAAGAATAACTGACAATTAGAATAGTATACTAAGGGCCAAGGTGTGTATTCAAGCACTTGAAAGTCTTTAACTTAAAACTGTGTGGATTCACCAAGTAGAATTCAGAGTAGATAACAACAATGGTCCCATCTTCAAATCTACAAAATGTGTATGTTGTATTAGGAGAACAAGTAAAACTGATATTTAATTTAGCAAAATTAGAAATATAACATACTACATCATACAGCCAAATATTTTAAAGAAACAAAATACACTGAAGAATAACTTAATAATTCCTTTAAATTTATCGAGGGAAAAATATATATACGGTGAAATTTATTTAATTATTTTACACTCAGAGGCAAAGGACATCATAATTTTTTAAGCAAACAAGTTTAGCTTACCTTGGGCATAGCTATTAAGGAAAATAATAATAATACTATTTGTTTGCTTACAGAATTCATTCCTCACTAAACTTTCGATCCAAGTACTCTTTCTTATTGACCATTCCCATCTAATTTATTTATAATCACGAATCAAGGCATATCTTTAGTACACACTCCAGTTAATTATCTTAAATCATATCTCTGGATATCATGCAGTATCATAATTTTGCACTATGCATATGAAATTAAATTATGCCACTAACTAAATTTTAAAGCATCTCTATGCAAATACTTTCTCACGTAAAGTATCTCAATTTAAACACAGATTTTGACATTTCACTTAGTGTTCCTGTTCTTTCAGACCAAAAAAATACCTGCAGGATATTATAATGTACCTCCCTCTCAATGTTTAAGGAAGACTTTCTTTATCAGACCACATTCTTATTTTCAGTTTCCCTTCTGGTAATAAAGCCTTCAGTCAGGGTATCATATGCTACATGTTTCTTCTAAATTTCATGGAAGGCCTTTGGACCTGGTAAATAGAACACAGCTGGCACAACCTTCTGCATTGGGAAATCTTGAATTCTGACAACCAGGCTAAGCATTGCTTTAAGGCTTCCCTTTTGAGTCCAAAAAAGTCATTTTCTAATAGCTCATTGTGACAATCTGCCTGGGTTGCCAAAATTGTGAGTTATTGTGTCCCCCGTTTCAGCCAGTGAGGGTTTTGCTGCTACTAAGCTATGCATCAGCTCCCACACCAGCTTGTCTGCTCTGCCAGCTCTTCAGGACTCTGCCAATCCAAACCTTGTCTAGCAGGTAACAATCAGTGAACCCCAACTCCTGAGTTCTTCAGAGATGTCTCTACGCAATGTCCAGCGCTCTCACTAGGCACGCATCGAGTTCACTTTTCCTTCAAAGAGACAGTACCCAGCAGCGTATTACTTTAACTGACGTTAACAAATACTCTGTTTTAATCAAAATACTGAACTGGTTTGTAGTAAAAGTAAAACAAGTTCATTAAACAAAAAGTCATAGGTTTAAGTGATACCAAGTATAAGGAATAAAGATAGAAAGGATTACAAGCAAACAAAAGTAAAAAATACCCTTTTAAGACTACTAGTTCAAACTAGTGTGTCTTGTTCAAAAAGATATTTCTCATCAAGTCTCTTTTCCAATATCGCCAATCAGACTGTCAGACCAGGACCCTTCACAGGTCTCAAAGTGCTTAGTTCCTTTATCTTCTCAGGTGAAGGATGCCAAAATGGCTCCTCTCTCTCTCTACTTATATCTTCCCAAAGTTCACTGACCCTGGTTCAAGAGGCAGGAAGACTTCCTGGGGGGGCAATCTCCACCCCCTCTACTGATTGAGTGGGCAACTTTCCCCACTTGCTTTCCTGATGGCTTTGTATATCTTGCATGTAAAAATGTGCTTTTCTTTTTCTTTGGTCACACCTTGCTTCATTTATACTGGAGACACATTGAAGCAGGCAGAACCACATTTGTTTGTCTGTAAAAGGGTGTGGCTTAGTCACCGCTTACCAAATACATTTTAAGGCCATATCTCCAGCACATGTCTATAAAGTCTTTTGTGGGTTTTTACCATAGGTACATCATGCAAGAATATTAATCATCAGTGAGTTATTAGTTTTCCAATGATATATTACATGCCACCATTTGTGTATATACCATGAAAACAATGTGCCAACTGGACTGGGTTGCTTTTTAGGGTCACAGAGGTGTCTATCTCACTTAGCTTTCAAATCTGCTAGGTTATCCTTTATATACACATGGTAATTAAAAGGGAAGTTATCTAAGGAGGAGCCCCATCTGACTACTATACAGTATCCTGGGGAGGGATAGCTCAATGGTTTGAGCATTGGCCTGCTAAACTGAGCGTTGTGAGTTCAATCTTTGTGGGGGCCACTTAGGGATCTGGGGCAAAAATTGGTCCTGCTAGTGAAGGCAGGGGGCTGGACTCAATGACCTTTCAAAGGTCCGTTCTAGGAGATTGGTATATTTCCAATTATTATTATTTTTTTATTTATTATTATCCTGCTTAGCTGCAATTTTAATATTACAGACTATGGACACTTAACCGCTCATTTCACTTACGACCATAGACTTAATTTTCCAATCAAAGCATTACAGACATTTCCTTACATCTAATCATGTGGTAAAAGGATACTTAACCCAAATCACTCATGCTCTTACACACAAAAAATGGACTCTGAGGAATCAAGCCTCACAGCATGTGAAATCTGAATCCAGTTGCAGCAAACCCCATCAGAGAGTCTGCCAGGGGTATTTGACTCTCTTGCTCCATCAGTGAAGATGTTACTGCTGAGACAGGGAGGACAGAGTTGGCAGTACTGAAAAACACCAGGTGAGGTGCTGAGGAGAGAAACGAGCCTCTTTTTCCAAAAAAAAAAACCACAGCCAAAGTAAACCAACTACATTGCTGCTGTGATGATCCATACATCATGTAAGAAAGCCATATCTTCTCTTGAAAATGTGCTTTTCAGGAGGACGGGAAGGAACTCTAGATTGTTAATTCAAGTACAATGTAATACAGTACCCACAAAAATACTAGGTTAAAAGAACATTACTAAGGCTGTAAAATTAACCACCCCAAAGTTAGGAAATGCCAAATTGAAGGTTGCCAGAGCAACCTTAATTCATCTGCTTGTGCATACGTATTATGATACAGTCTTTAATTGTATGATCACATCGTACTTTTTTCCTACAGGACCCCATCTCAGTCAGTGCACAGGATGGTGCTCATTTAATGAGCAGCTATTCAATATTTTCATTCAAAATAACTTCATTAATATTTGAGAAGCACTCAGATATTATAGTGATAAGGTCCATAAGAAAAGCCTGTGAGGAAATTAATAATTCTATCTGTAAAGCGGAGTTTGAATAGCGTGCAGTAAATAAGGAATGGGGACATGCATTGACCAATGAGGAAAAAGAAAATACTGAATAGCTGCTCAGTGGATGAGTGTCATGCATCCTGTGCATTTAATAAGACAGGGGTTCTGTGGAAAAAATCCACTATGTGATCATTTAATTAAAGACTGCCATAATGAATACATACAAGGGGGCTAAATACAAGTTTCTTAGGCAACCTTAATTCCGCAAAGTGCTTGACTTTGCAATGTTAATAATGTTCTCTTCACATAAAGAGAGTATGTGTATGTAATTTCCTAATTTTCAACAAACAACAAAAGCGAAAGTTCACCATGTGGTAGCATATTGACACTCACATGTTGTCATCAGCAGGGTTGGATCCCTTAGATCCACTGAACACACCTCTGCCACTCGAGTTAATGGTGTAACAGAGCCAATTGTCATCTTCTATGTGGACCATCACTAGAGGGGGATGAGACACACACTTTGCCAGGGAGGTTCACAGTAAAGAAGTGGTAGAATAGGTTCCATTCCAGGCTCTGGAGGTGATGCTGCTCTAGTGAACACAGACTCTTCTGCCCCTTTGCCCCCACACTAGACCCCTTCTCCCTCCCGCTTTCCAACTGCTCCCTGTTTCCATCCTGTCTTTCCTTTCCCTGGGCTCTTCATCCCAGCCAGTTTGTCCTCACTTAGCTAGTCCAAGTTTCTAATCCTCAGGCTTTTCATCCCATTGCCAACCTTTTTGCCCTACCAACCCTACTCGACCCCTCCAGTTTCCCTGTCTCACCACTATCAGTCGTGGTCTAATTGCCCAGCCAATTTGAAATCCCGCCTCTATCAGCTCTTTGTTTGATGCGCCTCTCCCCCAAGCCCACATTCTCCATCTCCTCTGACTTGATCTCAGCCTCCCACCGCCAGGCTCCTTGTCCAGTCTAGGTGTGTTCCCCCAGCTCCTTATTCCAGTCTCTCTGTCTAGCAAGTTCCAGTTTTCTTCCTGAAACCTAGTTCCTCATCAGATCCCCTTCCCCCACTACCGCTGGTTCCCAGTCTCCTTTTCAAGATAGTACTCATCTCCCTGCTTGGCTTTTCATCTAATTTCAGATGCCCAAACCCACTGGCTTCAAATCCCCCACTTGTTTTGCTCCCTACCTCTCAGTCTTGGTCTCCTTGCTCAAACAGTTCCAACTTCCTCCTTATCCCCTCAACATCGCTCCCAACTCCCAATCCCTCCTCTCAACTCTCAATGCTAGTTTTCCTTTTTTGTCCAGACCCAATCTCCTCACAACACCAGGCTTCCTTGTTTCAGTCTCGTGTCCGCAAACATCCTCTGAAGTCCAATCCTGGTCTGTTTGTATGTCTATCAGGCAGCTTTTTCCTTCACGATGCCTGGACCCAGCAGCAAGGGCATTGCAAGCAGAGGAGAGAAGTTGCAAGCTCAGTTCTAGGGTTTCCAACTTTCAAATTTCTTAAAACTGGACACTACAGCCTTTCCCCACACCTCCCCGTCATTCATTCCGCTCCATCCTCTGGTTGCTCGCCCACTCCCCAGAACTCACCTGCCACCTACAGATCTGGGCTGGGAGCTGACACAGCATCTGCCTGACTGCCCACAAGATGCAGGTAGGAAGTAGCCCTGGCTGAGAAGGGGCTGGTGCAGACTGATGACATGGTGCCCCTGCCCTGGCCCCTCTGCATCTCCAGGCCACTGACCAGGCTGGCAGGGAGCAAGCTGGCAGTGGAGTTTACAGACAGCACCCCTCCCTCCCATTTCAGCACCCCTGCAGGAGAAAAATGGATTTTTATGTTCCGTCAGTACTTCTGACTGGACACTGTACAGGTGCCCCTTCAACTGGACTTTCTGGTCGAAAACTGGGCACCTGGCAATCCTACTCATTTCTAGTGCTTGGACCTGGCACAGCCCAAAGGAGCTAGAAACTATTTGTGTGGGAAATTCTGCCCATCCTCAGGCTGCAGCATGCCCAGGGAATATGCAATCTTCAGGGAATGTAGCTGAGTAGGTCTAACAAGTCTCTATTGCGCTTGAAAGAACTGAGATTTTTCATAGGCTTATAATCGGACCAGATTCAGGCAGATTGTCATGGGAAATATCAAAAGGTCACCCTCCTGCCCATTTCCAGGTCTGTGTTCCAAAGTGTGGGAGCATCAGCATTTCTCAAAGAAAAGGTCACCAGAATTTTTTAACACCAGAATAACAATGTATTTTCCCTTAGCCTTATTCTCAGAAATGGCAGAAAACATCTTGGCTGGAACTAAAAGAAGAAAAAAAAGACCAATCAAAATAATCAGCTTGAGGCAGGCATTTGACTTGCAAAATTTCAGCCAAAACAATTAAAGTGGAGCAAACGTCTAAGCAACTGATGACAGGTTCTTATAATGGGAACCATTGGACAACCTTAAAAATAGGTGGTGCTACCAGCCCCAAATATAACAATAGAATGTGTAGGTAAGATCTGTGTCTACTGTGGCCTTCACCCACAAAGTGAGAGTTTGAATAAGCTTCTAATAAACATCTTTAAGTGCTTTTTTCTAAACCATTATATTCTAAAGCAGACACTATTTTGAACTCAAGAGAGCACGTATTATCTGGTCCATTCCCAGAAATACTTTGAGGCTACAGCTCTACTAAATGATAGCATTGTCACTTACATAGAGCTACGAGCATTTAAATCCACACATAATTTAATAGCCATGTACCTCTAGTCCAAAACTATCATACACAAAGCATCCAAATGGAATTATACTAATGTAAAAAGCAGCATTATATTTTCAAATCTGGCTAGAAGATAGAAACATGTTTTATATTCTATAGTCTTCCACAGTAATCTGCATGTAAAAAAACCAAGCCCTTACTAACCAGTGTCTGAAGAAAATAACCCCCAGGCGATATGTCTGCCTTCATTCTTTATTTGCTACTATAATCTGCTGGATGGGCTTATTCATAATTATATTATGGTACTTGACATACAGCAAGCAGTTTAGAAGTTTAGACAAAAACATCTATTAAAAAAGAACCTGTATCCAAGAGATAAAATAAGGATTTATTTTTCTCCCTGCCCCCCAATTAACTCAATAAATCTGTTCACAATAAGAAAGCACATGCCATTCATACTAGACTTTATTTACCATTCCGTTCTATTCATTCTTTGGAAAAGTTTGCCTGCTGTTCTGCTTAGCTGGCATCATAATTAGACTCATATACTAAAACGTCAGGAAGAGTAAACCAATTAATATACAGTTGCAGCAAGATTCCCATCACAAAATCTTACTCAAGCACTGAGACATAATTAGTACCAATGCCAGCAGACTGGCTGGAACATTCTTTTCGAAAGCACTACTTACACTATGATTTTTTTAAAAGAAACCTGCACAACAATCTTTTTCAAGGCCTTTAGACTTCTAGGAGAGTATGAGAACAAAACAGCTGAGATTTGCCAGTAAAAGACTAATGCTAAGGCATACAAATAAAATTTTCAAAGGTGCCTATGTGAGTCAGGAACTTAAGTATTCTATTCTAAATATTCCTATTCTGAAAAAAGAATGTAGGTACTTGGAAGTCCCTTTAACTTCTAGGTCACTTTACGCACTTCAAAATATTTATTTAATATTTATGCTATATTTTCATCAAAAATGAGCTAACTCGCTAGTTAGGCTGTGGGATGGATGGGAGGTGAAGAGCAGAGAAATATCAGTACTATGCCTACAAGTCATTCAGAAGTTGGACAAAAAGGGTAAAAAACTTTTTTCTCTTTCTTCTAAGGACCTGCCTAAGCACTGCCATAGGCTGTGGAAGGATAGGTCTTGTCTAGAGTATTAAACATCAAGGGCTATCAGAACAAGACTGAAATCTTTGTATTACAAAAGTATCAAAGCTGGACTGCTGTTGCATTAGGATTTGCTATATACTAGCCTAATTCAGAACCTACAACATAACCCTAAATGATTAAAAGAGTTAAATAATTATAAAGACAAAGATTAAAATATAGTGATTTAAAAGATACCACTTTAACCCATATGTGCTGAGACAATTTCTAATAATTTGGAAAAACACATTTAAACATACATACTACATGGCAGAAGCAGCAGAGAATCCTGTGGCATCTTATAGACTAACAGAAGTTTTGTTAGTCTATAAGGTGCCACAGGATTCTCTGCTGCTTTTACAGATCCAGACTAACACGGCTACCCCTCTGATACATGGCAGAGTGATCTCCTAAAACCCCTTGACAACAGTCCCTTATTACAAGGGACATCTCTTATTTTTTCATCTCTGTACAACAAGATTGGGAGTTGCTGAGTACTGCAAAAAGCAGCAAGAAATACCCCTGGCGAATGTAGGTGAGTGCTGCTGCTTCTTATGATTATTAATAATAAATACAATTGTATAATAATAATAATAACAACAACAACAGGTGGGGGCTAAGAAAACAGTCCCTTATTTTTTAAATACAACGTTGGCAACCCTACCCTTGAGTGACAACCTTTCATTGATGTGGGTATAGAATTCAGATTTTAAGCTGTGGACAGCAGATTATTATGTTAATAGCTTAGATCATCTTTCTAAATCAAATTATTTTTAGACTTTCAGGACTCCATGTGCAGAAATTGTTCTCCAAATTGCAGAATAAGCACTTTTTGACGCAGAAGACATTAGGCAGATGCTAATGCAGCAGATAATTTTAGCAGAGTGCTCTGTCTCCACGTGTTGGCATGGAGGAAACATTGCTTCTTCTATGCATTGGTTTTTGGGGAGTTAAGCAGCAGAAAAGAGCACCGAAGAGCACTCGCTATCAAGGCAGAACAATTTCTGATATTAAGAGCATAGCACCTTTGTTTCTACTGAGTAGTAGATTACAATAAAAACATCAGAATAAAGATCAATCTATAGCATCAGACCCTAGAATTTAAAAATCTAGAAGACCTATTGGGTTAAATAGCACATCTCCATGACAATGAAGCAATAGTCCTTTGCTGTATTGGCTAGTGCTTCGTCCAGTCTGGTTTATAATGTTTCAAGCCTTGGGCCTCCACTTCATCCATAGTGACCCTTCCTTAGATGAATTCATTTCACCATTAGGAATTTTCCTGTTATTGAGACTAAATTCTCCTTTATTTGGCTTCATTACATTACTTCTGTTTTTACGACTGGGTAATCTCAGACAATGTTTTCCTTGTTTAGAAGCAGGATGTGCTCACAGACCCTGAGATCACTTTGAATTCCGTAAGAAAGATAGCTGGCTGCTGTAAATCGACCTAGCTCAGGATAGTTCATACCAGTCTTGAATCTTGCACTACATATACGAAGAGTGTTAGAAATGTTATTTTTTTAAAAAAAAATTAAGATAGCAAAAATAGGTTAATAATTGAAAAAAGAATCTCAGATAACTTTCTAAAAATTGTACAGAAAAATGATAACCTCTAAAATACTTAAGCAAGGTCAAAAGATGGGGTATGGGAGGAATGAAGTAGCAGATTGCTAATTATCATTTTTATTATTTTATAGAGAAGTTAAGACCGGGTTCCATGCAATTGCTTTGGTAGGCACAGCCATAACAAATGAAGCTGAAAAATGCAATATTCTACTCTTAAATCGTATAGTAGCCCAACTTAATTACAAAAAAAGAAGAAGGAAAAAGAAACATTGCTTTTTTCAAGTAGTTATAAAATATGGTATTAAAGTGCCCTACAGTAAGCAACTTCAGGGACTGTTATTGCTATTTTGAATGAGATGTAGAGAAAAGAACAGTAATAATCTGGTTAAAACTTGCCCTGGTGTGAAGAGTCATGCTGGAGCTGAATTGAAATTCTGTATGGTTGCTTTGCATCATGGTCTCTGTGGGTATGTCTATACTGCAATTATATACCTGTGGCTATCTCAGGCTTGGGCTAAAGGGCTATTTAATTTCGTTGTAGACATTGGGGCTCAGGCTGCAGCCTAAGCTCTAGAACCTTTTCATTTCGCAAAGCTCTAGAGCCTGGGCTCCAGTGTGAGAATGAACATCTATACCACAACCAAGCAGCCCCTTAGCCCATGCCTGAGTCAACTGATACAGACAGATTAGGGTGTCTAATTGCAGCACTGACATACCCTAAGACAGTCAGCGATCATAACTATAGGAGAAAGATGGGACAGTACCACCCAGAGAAGGATCGATGTTCAATGAAATTTACAAATGCTTGGGAGATGTTATGCAGTGCTGGATCTGGGGTGCAGGTGTGGATTTCCCTTTACTACTCACTATGCAGGTCATTCAGATAAAGCCTAACTATTTCTTGTCATGTGCATGGATGGCCAGAATTTCAGGCTCTGTGAAATATTTAGACAAAAATCTCCAGAGTTTCTTTTCCCCCAAATCTGCTGAATTTCTGAAATAATATTTTCTTCTCTCACACACACACATTCCTCTTGATCCTACCTATCACTCCTCATACATAAATACCAGGGTGAAATCCTGGACCTATTGAAGTCAGATGTAGTTTTGCCATGACACTCCAGATTTCACTGTAAAACACAAGTACAGCCTTTCTATGGCTGTGATGAGAAATGTATCTCGCTGCAAGATTACTGTTCAGTTTCTAGCATCCAAATATTCAGAAGGAAGGTAGATCTCAAATTTAGGTTTGATTCGTCATGGAAATAGAGTCCAACTATGAAAAAATGCCGACCTGGCATTGGAAGATCCTGTTTAGATCTATACTCACATTTTCAAATCCTGATCCCTGGGAAGATGCACGAAAAGTTATCAGAACTTCAGAAGCAGATTTATGCTGGCCTCTTCCTCTTTACATAATCTATTTTAGGTCATCCATGGATAAACTTGCTAATAGTTCCCTTTCAAACTTCTTGCATGGTTGAAGGTGGGATAAGTGAACATTATGAGAGACCTGACAAGGACATGGATTTTTCATGGAGTGCTTATTCACCCCAATTGCATGGGTCACTGAACAAAAATTAAGAGTTACATCAAAAATATTATAGTTCTGTCACTACTTCAGTTCTACAAGCAATTTTAAAATAGCGTGCTACACCACAATCCGGTGCACATATGGAAGCAGAACAAGAGAGAAAAGGGGCGCTGTGAAACTGTGTGGCAGAAAAACAGATTTTGGACTGAGCAATGGTTTTGCTATTATTATTTTTTAAATAATTCAAATTATTTGTTCTTCATTTGTATTAGCTTTTTACTTTCAAATTGCAAAAGATATTAGCTTTATCACAATGAAAACAAAATAACATTGCAAATAAAAAAAAAGAGGATATAGTCCTTTGTAAGATTAATCTTATGAGAACTAGGTACTTATATTGTTAGGACACTTTCTAATATAACATCAATTTTCACAGCAATTAAGAGACAGTGTGCTCCTCCTTCCTCCTCCCAGCTTTATTTATAGTGTTTGACCTACAACTATTTAAGTTGGGTAAACTAAAGAACACACGCCAAAGTAGGAAAGCATAAAAATCTCCAAAAGACTTCCACATCTGCTCAACCCCCACACACCAGACCAGGAGTGGTTGTGTAGGTTAATGCAGAAAGCCATAGCATCTCACTCCAAACACTGCTTGCTGAATCTGAGATCTTAAGTAAAAACATATATGCTGCTCTCTCAGGAATCCCCTGAAGAATATTAGTCTAAAACCATATGAAGTGTGGCACAGTTAGAAACATTGGAAATTGTATTGTATTTGCAGAGAAATAAGTACAACTAAATCATCCGCTGAGCAAAGGATCTGTATTATGCTTTGTCTACATATACATGGCTCAAACTTGAAGCCTAGACAAATTCCAACTAGAAATAAGGTACACATTTTTAAAGGTAAAGGCAATTAATCATGGGAACAATTTACCAAAGTTTGTGGTGGATTCTCCATCACTGGTAATTTTTAAATCATGATTTGATATTTTTCTAAAAGATATACTGTAGTTCAAGCACAGATATTGGATCAGAAGCAGGAATTAATATAGGAAAGGCCTATGCCCCATGTTCTACAGCAGGGGTTGGCAACCTTTCAGAAGTGGTGTGCCAAGTCTTCATTTATTCACTCTAATTTAAGGTTTCGTGTGCCAGTAATACATTTTAACATTTTTAGAAGGTCTCTTTCTATAAGTCTATAATATATAACTAAAATATTGTTGTATATAAAGTAAATAAGGTTTTTAAAATATTTAAGAAGCTTCATTTAAAATTAAATTAAAATGCAAAGCCCCCTGGACTGGTGGCCAGGACTCAGGCAGAGTGAGTGCCACTGAAACGCCTTTGGCACATGTGCCATAGTTTGCCTACCCCTGTTCTACAGGATGTCAGACTAAATTATCACAATGGTTTGTTCTGGACTTTAAAAAAATATAAAATCTATAAATCTATGAAAACCCAGCGCTAAAAAGGCATGAAGTTGAATCCAATCACCCAAAGTGCTGGTATTACTGAAATGGCCTTTTGGTTGTTATGATTATAGTCCTGTCAATTTTTGGAGACCATACTCCTGCAACCCAGCTTTCCTTCAAAGCCAAAAGAAATGGGGAGGCCTATACCCACCTTGCCTAGATGTTCCATTCTCAGGCCCTGAATTCTCACAGCAACTTGGTTCTCTTTTTGCTTCCTGTCTTACTGTCTCCCCCAGACTACTTCCTCTCTTTCAATGGCTGTTTTCCTTGTCCCTCAGGAATCTCCCTGAATGGAGTAGCAGGGATCCTAAGACTTCTGTCATCACTTTTAAATAGTCTTGATACCTCCTTACAGAGCCTTTAATGTCCGAGAGCCAAAATCTATTCTCAGATATACACACACAGTTGCCATTAATTCCTGTTGGTAGTTGTGTATGTAAATATGAAGACAGAATTTAGCATAGTTTCTCATTAGAATGAGTTTCTATTATCATAGGACTCTTCTTGACTAGTCCATTAGTGGTAATGCTTAGGCAACCTGAAATAAAATGCTGTATTGTATTAATGTGTTGAGGTGAACAGAAAAGAAATGTGTGCAATGTAAACGAGGATTTTCCTTTTTTAGCTTTATCAATACATATCTGAACACTTACCTGAGCAGCTGTAAAATGTTTGAATAATTATTCTCAGACTATTTCATAAAACCTTACTGGGGGGAGAGTACAAATGAATAAATTACATCCGGTACTACTGTCTATACAGGTCCAAAACCGAACATTAAAATTGCCACTCTTTCTGCTGAAGGCTAATCAAGCTATTCTTAAGTCTTCACTCCACTGTCCTCTAAAAGTCTCCTTGTATTCAGAAGCTGATTCAGACTGTTTACACATTTTCAGCTATTTCATACATGTACTATTACCTGTACAAATGTGGCTTTCAGTCAAAACAGAATGGGAGTGAGTTTAGCATACATGAAATAATTTAGTCCTATATCACAGCTTAATTTACTGCTGTTCAGCATCAAATAACAGCTAATATTTGCATTGTTAAAAATAAAGCAAGTCCCTAGATCCTAGATGAAAGGTGTTATTTTTACTGTGTGTTAAGCATCTCATAATGTTTTTTTGAAAGCAGTACTGGCCTATTTTATTACAATTCAGTGATGTGCTAACCACATCATGAACAGCAGTGAATCTTAATGAAAGCAAGGATTATTGACAGATGTTAAGAGATACAAAATGAGAATGACCCTGGTCCCCGTTCCTAAATTAACACACATTAAAACAACAGAAATAAAAGACTCTGATATGGTGAATGTTACAAAGAGTAGATGCTTCTGTTATTTCTGAAGACAGTGCCTCATATTCTGTGTATATGAGACAGAGATATAAATACATATTCATACATGGATACAGAACTTTGTTCAGTATGCACACTATTAATCCTCAAGGAATTTATTTACATATTTTAAACAAAAATACAAATTTATATGCAATTATGTTATTTTAAAATAAATGTTAGGACGATGCTATTAAGTAACAAAAATAAATAAAATAATTAATGGGCAGGAAGGATTGCATCATGGCAGTGCACTGGAATTAAATTCAATTCCCACCTTGTCACAAGCTTCCTGTGTGAATTTAGGCACTTGGTTTCACTGTGCCTCAGTTTCTCATCTTAAAATAGAGATAATAAAAATACACTTTCTCCCTTCTTTTGTGTGTCTTTTCTATTTAGACAGTGAGCTTTCTGGGACAGAGACTGTCTCTTAATATGGATATGTACCGTGCCTACCACCATGGGCCTGATCTTTGATCATGATGATAGGTATAATTATTTGATACCATTTACAATAATCATTCGATTCCAGTTGCAAATCTTAAATTTGTCACACATAACCACAGCCACTGGTGATTAAATTATGATAGAGATGGGCAAATTTGGTTTTGATAAAGGAAAAATGATCCCAAACTTTTGCCTAAAGGACGAACAAAAATGTTTTGAGGCTTGAAAAAATGTCAGTAACATCCCTCATACAGCCCATAATTTTAATTTTTACATTCACTTTCATGTCTTAATGCCAACCAAAGTTGAACCCCACCCCACCCCCAAGTTAGAAGACAGCTTCTTTGTGGTGTTTCCAACCTGTGTAAAAGTAGGAAATTCTCAGAGGAAAGCCAGTTTCTTCTGAGACTTGGAGGACATTTTTGTAAACCTAGGTCCAGGCAGTTGGAATAAGTATCTGATCTTTTGGATGCTTGCTTATCTTAACCCACTAAATCACTTGAGCTTTCCCTATAACAATGAATTTATCTTATTATTTTATAAATTTATGCTTCTTATCACAGTATCTTTTTCAGTTGAGCAGATGGATAATCTTCCTAGGTCTATATGAAACATAAAAAAATGTGGGGGGAGGGAGATTTTGCAAAATGTCCCATTTCATGGACTATTTCATTTCTGCTTGTGGGAAAATATTGTTCTTGTTTGAAGGAAGAGAGTTACCAGAAGATTTTGGGTTCTTTTATGGGGACAAAGACATCAGCATCAGCTATAATGGAGAAGGCATACAAAGAGAATCCAGTTTATTTATCCAAAAGGGGGATGTGTGCTGCATACCACAATGATGTATTATGGGAGCAATTACTGATGGCTACATGTAGTTTGAAACACAATTTGAGAATCCCTTGTGTATAAACTTTGGTTTGAAATAAAAATACATTAAATCTGTTAAATAAAGAAAATGTTTCTGACAAATATGGACACATTTCTGTAAGAACTCCAACTGGCTTTAAAGGGAGCTACACGCATGGAGCTCAGCACACAGGATGAGGCTCCACACTACTATAGTTTATATATTGTTAATCTATATCCTGCAGCATGGCCCTTGCAGACATTAATACACAAAAAGGTAAAGGTAAAAAAGAAATATATATTATGGAAACAAGATTCAATATGAATTTTAAAGCCCCATTCCCAGCATTGAAATATCTGCTAACTGACTCTGAATGTCAGCAAAAAAATTGATTGACAGTTCAGTCTTTGAACTATAGACACAAATGTGCAGAGGTGTTAGAAATGTGGGTCACGAGAGGCTTGAAATATTCAGAAGGAAGACATCAAGCCTTTAAAAAACTAAGATATCAGCATTTACCAAGGGAATTTACAAATAAGATATATTTTACCTCAGGCTGATTACAGGATTTGACAGCCCTGGATAATGTTTAACCTTCAAAGCTATAAAGGTGCTAGAACTTCCCTGAGCTTACACCTTCAAACAGGCTTTGTTTTATATATTTTTCCTGTGTTAGACTCATCCAACCAAACCTCATTATAAAACCCCACCGGAGTAGGGGGACTCCTACTTCATAGCTCTGGTTTGTAATTAAGGTATTGACTGATCTTGTATAAGAGTTCATAGCCCCCATTTAACTGGGAACCACATAAAATAGCATTTCTCACATGGCAGTGTGTGTGTGCAATATATGACTGACAATGGCAAATCACAAGTTAATCTGGGGTAGGCAACCTATGGCACGCGTGCCAAAGGCAGCGTGCGAGCTGATTTTCAGTGGCCAGGTCCTGGCCACTGGTCCGGGGGGCTCTGCATTTTAATTTAATTTTAAATTAAGCTTATTAAACATTTTAAAAACCTTATTTAGTTTACGTACAACAATAGTTTAGTTATATATTATAGACTTATAGAAAGAGACCTTCTAAAAATGTTAAAATGTATGACTGGCATGCGAAACCTTAAATTAGAGTGCATAAACTAAGACTCGGCACACCACTTCTGAAAGGTTGCCGACCCCTGAGTTAATCAGTATTAAACCTTTTCTCTTTTTATATCAGAGGGGTAGCCGTGTTAGTCTGGATCTGTAAAAGCAGCAAAGAATCCTGTGGCATCTTATAGACTAACAGACTTTCGGAACATGAGCTTTCATGGGTGAATACGTAGCCTATCTACTGGCAAGTTATCATTTTTGTTTTAAGATCACTCACCAGATGATTTGGTCACTCAAAGTGACTGCTGGTCCCACATTCCTCACCTGTTAGCAGAACTCACTAAAACTGACAGAAGTGTAAAGTCCTAATAGGCATTGCCTGTAATAAAACCACAGTCAGGAAGGAGAAATACACAAGATTAAAAGAGATTTGCCTGCTATCCAAAGGTGCAAGAAAGGAAAGATTATAGATCATCAGATTGATGGTAATGAGGAATGGTTAAATGAATACAAGTGTTGGACAAAAAGAAAGAAAACTGAACAAACAGTCCAAACCTTCTCTCTCCCCCACCCCCATTCTGTGAGGGCAGATGTATATGTTACTTTGGGTTTATGGTTTCATATGGATTTTAAATATTAAAAAGGCAGGCCAGATTCTGAACTTGTGTAAAATCGGGAAATTTTTATTGAAGTGAATGGAGCTAGGCTGAGGATCTGGCCCATGGTATAGAAGGTTTCCAAAATATAAATATTTCTAAAAAAAGAAGACTCCATTCAAGTAAAATCTAGGTTACAGACATACATAAGAGGCATGAGTAGATAACACCTTTCAAAAATGTTAAACAAAAAAATCCAAATGTTAGTGTCCCAAGTGATGCATAATTAAAGTTACTCATCTTATGAGACACTTAGACTACCTTAATTCTGGCCCAAGATGTATCGGCGCAAATATGTGGAGAATAATTGATCTGAATGCCAGCAAATGACAGGGCATTGATCAAGAATTGAGAATGTTCTTAATCTCCTTTACATGGCATGTCCAAGGTTTAGATCAATCAAGGTCTATGGTTACTAAAAATCTCAGATTGGAAAGATGCATTTCTAATAAGAAAATCAACATGAGATGAATCCCTAAGGTAAGATGCTAAGGAGAAGACAGGCTTTGATAAGAGTTAATAAAACATAAGTGACTATGGTAACGAGTCAATTCCTGACATTATTGGCTCACTAAGGGAATCAGAAATGTATTTGTGTATTTTTGTTAACTTACATTAAATTGTAGCTTTCTGATGTTCACTAAACAAACACAGATCCTTCTTTACAATGCAATTTGAGTTTCTGACTATTGTAGATGAAAATGAATAGCACATTGAATAATTCTTTTCTGGGAGTCTGGAGACAATTTTACATAAAAAACCACTAGCTGAGATATATCTCTGTATTTCATATGCAATTTATCCACACAATGCTCACTCCTCAATCAATGATTCCAGAAAGAATTGTTTGTCATTTTGTGAGGAATATATTAACAAGGACTCTTGACAAGATGGCAACCCATCATGGTAAAGAAACCCAAAGGCACTTATTGAAAATATTTCTGAATAAATCTGCTGGGTGTGTTTGTTTAACCTTTTCATAGCTGGGCTCACAGGCATATTCCTATGCCTTCCTTATTAATGGATGCTGTACTAAAATCAATCAGGTGTAAGTACATACTGGACACAGTACTCTCTCAATAGCAATATAGGAAATAAACTGGATACAGAGCTAAAGCTCCAGGAAATTTGAATCCTTTTAAATATATTAGGAAAGAGCAGAACAGAGGATAGGGAATTGGGATTCCTGGCACTAGAATACCCAAAGGAGTGAACTGAGTGATGGACATCTGGTCAGTACAGATTACAGGAAGCATGGAATGGGGGGCAGCACCTCTATTGCATCATTCTCCCTTTAAACTTTGTGGAAACCCATCCCCATGGCTGCACTGTGGGGACTGTGTTCTACTATTTTTTTTTGCAGAAGGGGTGGGAGGAACAAAAAGCAGATCCAGCAACTAGCTATTTTTCATGGAATTATCACCAGCTAATCAGCTGACGTACCAGTAGGAGTCAACGATGTCCAGCTTTTTCAGACTCCCCCCATGGCTCTTCCATGGTCTCTGTCTTTGTGGATCTGGGTGTTGAATTTCCCAAGGTCACAAGTCTCTTCAGCATTGGCAAGCCACATACCCCAAAACACCTCCTCCCACTCAAGATGAAAATCACTGTTTGTTTGTCTTTTAAACGGCCATTCTGCTTCATTCTCCTAGATTTCTCCAAGAAAGGCAATCTAGCCTCTGAGTTCTATTCTAGGCCCCATTACTAACTTGCTTTCCAACCATGACAAATCATTCTTGCTTTCTATGCCTCAAATTATTCTTCAGGAAAATGTCCATACTACTATTTACCTTGCTTACTACTGTGCCATAGAATTATTAGGGTTGGAAGAGACCTCAGGAGGTCATCTAGTCCAACCCCCTGCTCAAAGCAGGACCAACCCCATCTAATCATCCCAGCCATGGCTTTGTCAAGCCAGGCCTTAAAAACTTCTAAGGATGGAGATTACACCACCTCCGTAGGAAAACAATTCTGGCACTTCACCACCCTCCTAGTGAAACAGTATTTCCTAATATCCAACCTAGACCTCCACCACTGCAACTTGAGACTATTGTTCCTTGTTGTGTCATCTGCCACCACTGAGAACAGCCTAGCTCCATCCTCTTTGGAGCCCCCCTTCAGGTAGTTGAAAGCAGCTATCAAAATCCCCCCTCACTCTTCTCTTCTGCAGACTAAATAATCCCAGTTTCCTCAGCCTCTCCTCATAAATCATGTGCCCCAGACCCCTAATAATTTGCCCTCTGCTCGGCTCTCTCCAATTTGTCCACACTCTTTCTGTAGTGAGAGGGCCCAAACTGGATGCAATACTCCAAATGTGGCCTCACCAGTGCCAAATAGAGGGGAATAATCACTTCCTTTGATCTGCTGGCAATGCTCCCTACTAATGCAGCCCAATATGCCATTAGCCTTCTTGGCAACAAGGCACACTGTTGACTCATATCCAGCTTCTTGTCCACTGTAATCCCAGGTCCTTTTCTGCAGAACTGCTGTTAGCCACTCGGTCCCCAGCCTGTAGCAGTACATGGGATTCTTCCATTGTAAGTGCAGGACTCTGCACTTGTCCTTGTTGAACCTCATCAGAGTTCTTTTGGCCCAATCCTCCAATTTGTCTAGGTCACTCTGGACCCTATCCCTACCCTCCAGCATATCTACCTCTCCCCTCACCTTAGTGTCACCCACAAACTTTCTGAGAGTGCAATCTATCCCATCATCCAGATCATTAATGAAGATGTTGAAAAAAAATGGCCCCAAGACCAACCCCTGAGGCACTCTGATACCGGCCACTAACTAGACATGGAGCCATTGATCACTACCCGTTGAGCCCGATGATCTAGCCAGCTTTCTATCCACCTTATAGTCCATTCGTCCAATCCATACTTCTTTAACTTGCTGGCAAGAATACTGTAGGAAACTGTATCAAAAACCCAATGAGGCTTCATTAAACAGTGGCTGAAAAAATACTTTATAATACTTGGTTGAAACTGCACCACAGACTATAATGGAAATTTTGATACTAATTTGTAATTAGTTGTTTACCACAAATTAATGTTCCTGTGTGTGGCCTAATTTTTTGCCCTGTAACTAACTGGTCACTTGGTGAAGTTTTGCAACAAGCTGAGCATCTTTTTGATTCAAAAAATAAAATAAAATAAAAACCCCACGGTGACTATTACTGCTGAAGCTATGAAACCAAAAGCCTCAAGGTAGGAAAGTCACAGCTAGTCAGTTCTTACCAGTGCAGGATGAGCTACTGTTGTCTAAAACTAAATAAAAGGTCAATCAGACTTGCTGGTTTCAGCAGATGAATGTGCTCGCCTTAATGGACTAGTCAGTCACCTCTGGAACATGTTCAGTTTCAACTAAAGCCTGATTTCTAACTTATTGTATTGCAGAATGAGTTGGTGTAACAGGCAGCAGCAAAACAGCTAGTATGCAATTAATGGCCCATGTGAAGCATAAAGAAAAGTGGGAACCTAATAGTATAACTCCATATTGGAAGCGCACAAAGAAACAATAGTACCATATGGGTTAGTGTTTGTTTTGTTTATCATGATGGAAAAAATATTTCAACTCTAAAACTTACCAGTGTTTCCAGAAGAAAAATATACAGGATATTTGTGTAGCTGTAGGAATTTAAGTTAGGTGCTCCCTATTCCCTATTTTATTTGGATTAGATGTAGTGGTTTAGACAGAAGAAACAACACACACCTTCACACAGAACTGGAACCTACCCATTCTAATTTTATACATGAACCATATTTCCTCATCTCCAAAGCCCCTTTTATTTTTCATTTTCACACACTCTATACTTCCAGTTTCTATATGGTATCAAAGCAGAGATGCCAAAATACTGTGAAACAGGTTGTTCTAGAGGCAATTAAGGCTTGATAGCAAATAGGAGATACTGGGAAACTTAGGAGACTACTTGTTTTCTCACATTTTTTCCAGCTCAACTTGGCAGACCTCAAGAAGTTTGGATAAGCCAATAAAGTTCTTGGTTCATCTAAAGAACTGAAACTGCAATTTAAATCCAGCACTGAAGATGATTGACTTCTGCCTCTGATAGCACAAGTTCTGATCAGTGAAAGGGATACAAACCTTGACATCTCATCAATGCATTGTGAATTACTGCGTCAGATCAGCTGGCTGACAACATACCTTAGTCTTAAAATGCATTCCTCATCTTTTGAGAAATGAAACTGGTTTCTGGTGTAGGATGTTCCCTTTAACTAGCACTGCATTTGTGTGGCTGAAAACGCAAGTCACCTGACCTAGCATCTCTTTCTCTGAATCTTGTTCTGTCTGCAATAGCTATCTGCTTGGCTATCAGAGACAATTTCATCTACAGCATTATATACATGCACAGGTGAGTGGCAAAAAACTATACAAAGTAGGGTGTCATTTTTATGTAACCCACACACCTTCTGGGGGTTGTGTTCTGTCTCATCTAGTGGCACCAAGACCACACAGAGATTAATGAGTCTGTTACAGCCTTAGCTAAAAGCCATGTGGCTTTTTAGCTCATGCAGTAGACACATGCATTTAGCTCCAGAGGTCCCGGGTTCAATCCCGCTGACAACTGGGGTCTGTCAGTGTAACACTTGCAATATGAAAAGCACACAATGCCTGCATGAAGAAGCCATAGGTTAAAAATATGTTTGTTGTACTTAAAACTTTGCCAATTTTTGTAGGTAAGTGAATATGATTTGCTGTTAGTTAACCTCAGAATTTGCAGCAATCAAGTCATTTATTATATTAAGTATAGGAAAGGATAAGAGAATTACTATCTGCAAGCTTTTCAATACCACCACTGAAGCATATACATTTCTAAAGTAATTCTCTAATCACCAGACTGAACAGACCATTGCAATAAGAATACTTTGTATTTACAGAACCAGTGCTAACACAGGGTGGTACTTTGTCCCCCTTTAAAGGCCACACATGAAAGTTTATGCATCAGCTTCTATCTTCAACCTAATGGACTTGTTCCTTTACCTTAATCAGTATAGGTGCATGGTTTTAGATTTGGAGGTCACAGATGTCCAGCTCCCAAATGACCAATCTGGGGTGTTATTACAAATCGTGGAAATAAGGGACTCCTATTTATGCTATGGATGAACTTCCTGAGCCAGGAGAAGCATGCTATGTAACCTAACAGTGAAAAGCTATGCCCCGCTCTACTGTCTGATGAGTTAGCTTCTGTTTCCATGATAATGGACCTGTCTTTTTGAGTTCTCTCTGTAATCACTAAACATGTGTTGCCTTTTATATGGCTAGCATGAGCATGCTCCTGGTTTAATCTGGTCATTTGATTCTCACCCACCTTATGGATCATTCAGTCTAGGAAGCTGTGAGGAGTTGGCTATGGGATTAATATAGAACCTGAGCTTCCAACTTGTGTGGTTCTCATTTACTTTAGTGTGTCAGGGGTGCCAACATTGGCCAGCTATCTGGGTGATTAACAAAGTCAGTCTACTGGCCAGCCAAGGTAAACTTGAATCCTAGTCTAGTGTGGTAAACTGCCTTAATCCATGAACATTGCACTCCATTTGTTGTGTGCAGGCACAACTGATTAATAAACAGTAGCCGTATCAGCCATCCACAGATCTATAATAAAATGGAACCCTCAAGATTTCATAAAAAATTCAACTGACTTTCTGAAGTGCACTCTCTCAAACTGATTCAGAGATTTTTATTATAGGTGTCTGGGAAATTATTTTTTCCCTGAAAATTAATTTATTAATATGTAATTCTGCATTTTTTAAAAATAAATTATTTAACTCTTTTTGTAGTCAACAATTTGGGAAACATTGTGACCTTGCTTAAACATACAGGATTCCCAACAAAGTGAATGTCATTTGATCACACTTTTTCTTCAGAATTCAAGGTGAGATGTAAAGCAAAAATGAACATGGAGTTAAGCACAAATTCCTATGCTGAACATCCTCACTATCTAAGGTACAGAGATGAATGTAAGAATGAAATATAGAAGCAGAAACAGGCCCAATCCTAACCTAAAACCTGGATCTGAACCTTGTTGAGAGTCTGGGGGTCAGAAGCTAAATCTGCGTTTGTATCCAAACTTCACACCTGACTCCTCTTTCTATAGTGGGATGAACCAAACCCTGGAACTAAACACCCTTGATTTTTTAATCCAATACCAAGCAAGTTCCAAATTCAGAGATGGATTCATACTGTGTACCTCAAGCCCATTTCTAGATATACTTTTACTTTAACTTAAACAAATAAATAAAAAATATCATTCCCGTTGGCGAAATCCCTTATTATTTCTTGATTCAGAAAAGATATTCCAGGACACATCTTTTCTGTGATATCATGACTCTCATGGACTTCAACCAGACTTCTGAGATGTATGATGCTGCCTTTGGGAAATCTTCAGTGAACTAGAATGTATAATGTGGGGAAAAGAATATTTCTGAGCTGAATGACCGTCATTCCCTGGCTAGTGGGGACACACAGTATATCCATCTGTGACTAATTACATCTAATGAATAGACAGAGAAAAGCAAATATGAACAAAGTCAATGTATGCTATGATAAGGAGAATTCTCACTAGAGATTGTATGAGTTCTTGCTAAAAATAATCCAGACGCAATAGGATAGCAAGACTATGACACATAGTGTTGAGCATGACCTTGAATAAATTAATCTGTTGTTACGCCAAACACAGTTATCAACCTGATATCCTGAAATGATATACATTATCATCTGTTGTTTGCATTTAGTCTTTTCAAACTTTTGAAGTACCTTCTGAATTAAAATTAATCTTAAGCAAAATGACAGTGATCGGCAACAGCTCTGGCTTTGTATCTAGGAATACTTACTGTTCATTACGGAACCAAGAATAAGCTTATAATCATGTCCCCTGCTACCGTTGGGCAAAGTTAAATGGGCTCATACAATTTTAATTAACTCTTATTATTTTCTATTGATTCAGTGCATGCTCAACAGAACAGAACAGGAGCTATATCATTATACGTAAAGTGTTTTGAAAAATACACTGTTCAGAATACTCTAGTAATTTCTCAGTCTCTAATTATCATAAACTAAGTGGCTGCAATCAAAGTATTGACAGAAACATGTAATAAAATAAAATGTAACTCAAGACAATACAAAATAAAATTTTAAATCCATTTTACAAGGTCTGTATGATATGCCCAGATAGATCTCTACTTAGTTATTGTAGAGACAAAACTGTCATTGCAGTGATATGGTTTCCTTATTAAATTGTTTTTTTAATTTGAATTCAGATTAATCAGTAAACATATTGCTTCTCATTTAATAAATCTTTCTAAATTAGCAGAATGGGGCTACAGACACCATATCAAAACACTACCAAGAAAGGGAGATTTCTAGGTCAATCATGCACAACAGTCTAACCAAGTATAGATGGATAGAAGTTGTACAACAGAATGGGCAAGTCTGCTGGGTTACTAGGCAGCAATCATCTTTTATAAACATGGCATTCTTTTAAAGCTCACTTTAGGGAATGTCAAGTGACTAGTAATGCCAGAATTATTTTTATTAAATTAATTGAATGGTGAATCAGAACAGTTTGTACCTATGCCTTCTTTAATCTTTCATTTTTCTGTTTTGCTTATATACATAAGAGTGGGTAGGCTGTGGTAATCACTTCCTATCACAAAATACCTCTAATCCTTCAATCTTCTGGCCCAGTACTGTGCATAAGAGACACATCTTACCATTGATTTTTATGCAAGTCTCCATAGCCTTCAATTAGAGTTCTCTTTATGTATCAATGATCAGCAGGATATGGCTGCCTATGCTGTCCAAGAGGTGGTCCAGCTTCCTCCGTGTACTATGGAATTGGATCCAGAGTTCCTGCTACTACTCATCTTGCCAAAAGGTTTATGTTCTTTGGAAACCAGTGCTAGCTTATGGACTCACATTTCCTTTCACTCTTCTTATGTCTTTCGTTTCTCTGTCTTGCCATAGTGGATCAAACAAAATGAGATATTGTGTTCCTAAACTGTAATTGATTGGCCTCTTACAGTTGGTATGGCTACCTCCACCTTTTCATGTTCTCTGTTTGTATAAATATCTTCTTGCTGTATGTTCCAGTCTATGCATCCAATGAAGTGGGCTGTAGCCCATGAAAGCTTATACTCAAATACATTTGTTAGTCTCTAAGGTGCCACATGTATTCCTGTTCTTATCACTCAAACTGACTTCTTTAACAAATATTTACATTACACAAACATTTAAATCACAGGAGAAAAAGATCAGATGAAATATGAAGAGACAAAGAAATGGAAAGATGATAGAGATATTTCCAAGTAATATGCCAGGTATAAAATAGATGAGTTGAGAAAATGCATGTATACAGAATTCATTAGACACATACTCCAGTTCATAGAAAGATAAGTCTGTCAGTTCTCTGATAAACCACCATCTTTCGTTATGTTCTCTTAGGTCCCGATTCAGCAAGTTACCAAAGCACATACCTAACTATAAACATGGGAATAGTCTCACTTACATCAATGGTGAATAGAGCTGGTCTGGATTGTTTTGACTACACATTTTTCAAAAAAAATGTAGATTTGTCAAAACTGAAACTATTTGTGAAACAGTCTCAATCTTGACAAATCTCCTGACAAAAGAATTTTGGCAAAAAGTTTTCAAATGGTTGAACTGACCCAATTCAATGTTTTTGAAATGAAAAGTTTTCGCTTTTTGAGTAAAAACAGACTTTCTGTTTAGAAATGTTAACATATTTAGACTAAAAGTAATTGTAAATGGGGGTGGGAGGTTAGAGGAAAATGAAATGTTTCAGTTGACCCAAACTCTGTGTGTGTGTTTATCAGTTCATGAAATATTTTGAGCTTTTGTTCTGATTCAAGATGAGGAAAAAAACTGAAGCATAAAAATCATCACAGGATGGGAAACCCATTTCCCACCAAGCCTTATTAGTGAGTTACTTATATGTAACACACACACAGACAGACACAATGGATACACAGTGATAACGGATCTCTCTCTCTCTCTCTCTCTCTCTCTCTTCAAGTAGAGATCTATATCTATATATAGTGCTTACATACACTATACATAAAATAATGAATGTTATTGGAAGCAGAGGGCTAGCTAAATAGATAAAAAATCAAATGGGTGAGAAAAAGCAAAGATGAGAAGAAAATATCTGGTCTATGTATTACATTATAGTTCATTTTTCTAACTACCTGAATTTATATAAGTGAAAACTAAGTAATCTCTGAGGTTAATGTAATTAAACAAATTCAGTGAGCTGCCATAGCTCAAGGATTTAGAGTGGGAGGGCAAAAATACAGCCAAATAAAGAGAGTCATTGGCCACTTCACAGTTATGTCCATCATTCTATCATTGTACTGTGCTGCTCTTAGTGCAATTACCCTTGAAGAGGATATTAACTCACTCTAGGTATCCTGTGTTTTTGTTAGATTCCCACTTTTAATCCTTCAGTCTAGAACCCATGTAATAATGTAATAAGGATCTGTTGGCCACAAAAGACAACGCATGCCTAATTTTCAAATGTAGGGCCTCCAAAAAGACATCCATATCCCTAATCTGGGTATTCAATTTGTCAGATATTTAGGGTGAAATAATGGGTACCTTTGAAGTCAATAGCAAAACTCCCATTGAATTTAATGCTTAGATTCCAAGTTAACTCACCATTTTGAAATGACTTCTAATTGACGCTTAACTGCTTTTCTGGATCTGGACCCTAAAACAGGTTGCCATGTTTGAAAACTGGGACTTCTGATAACTTACATCAATAAATATTGAAGCACAGTAGAAAAGCATCTAACATACATATTTAATGCAACTCTCCCATCAATATAAACTCAGATTCCATAGTCCTAAAATATTTGGTCCTTAGTAAATGATTTTCTTAAAACAATCAATCTGGGGCAACCATAGGCTTTCTAAATATCAAGATTATTTTTGAAAGACTATGGAAAGTTGAGCTTTAACATCCATATTTTATATTTCTACACAGACAGGAACTATCTAAAAAGTAAAAACCTTTTGGTTGCAAAGCACTGTTACCCAATACTAAACAAGCATCATTATGTATTGTTAGTCAGGTTTTCATGGGTTTTAGTCAAAATAAACTACTATATGTTTATTATTGGCTGTTGGGATCATCAGTGCTGTTGACAGAAGACCGACTAGAATTCCCAAAATGGACAGATAGTTTACCAAAATCGGGGAAGGTTAGTTTGACAAGTAACTCATATTACAGATATTGGTGATACATATCTCCCTGCTGTTGCTTATGCTCAAAGGAGCAGTGTAGAAAAATGTAGATCATAAATTTTCCCTGTAAAGAGACTTGATAGATTTTCATGTTCTTTGCTTGAAATATTCATTTAAAAAAATATTCACTGTGTATTTTACAATATATATTGAGATTCATGTAACCAATTTTCTTTTTGCCAGCTCTTCTTGGGATCCTTGATACTGGTCACATTTGGATTTTGCTGTTTGCTTGTGATTGCACTAAAGATAATTCAGCAAAACAAAACATTTTAACCCATCCTTAAGGGTTTTATTGGTGATCAAATTAACTAATTTTCCCCTATATTACTTGGTTAAGTAATAAACTATTAAGAAGCAGATTTATTAAAAAAAATAGAGATCCTTGGTGGATATAAATTGTTGTAGCCCCATTCATAATAGGACTATACAAGTTTTACAAACTCTGGACCTGTTCTAATATTTAAAAAAAAAATCTTTTTTTGATTCCTTGAGATTTCATTCTGTCTTTCTATCCTCATCATTTCAAGCTGGTACCATTTACATTGAAACTGGAACACTTTACATATTCCAGTTTTATTCTTTTGAATACTACTGCTCTACTGCATTCAATTTACTGCAAAAAAATATACTACAGAAGTGAGTTTTTTCATGGAGAACGCTCAAGTGAACAATAAGATCTAGTAGAAAATATAATTTTATTTTCATTTAATGACCACAGGTGTGAGCACAAAATTTAACTCACATGAAAAAATGTCTTCATGATGGAATATCTACCAAAATTATACGGTGGAACCAATTATCTTCACTGTCAAATATTTTTGCTACTTTCAGTGAAATGGCAGATGAGCAAAAACACTTTCAATGCAATATTTTTTAGAGAATCACTGAAGCATCCAGCATTATGCCAGTGTCATTTTCTTGGTGGATTTTTTTTTTTAAGTTCTACAGCATATATATAGTAGTGGCAGCTAAATCTCCTCACACTCAAGATACTGAAATTTAAAGTTAGCTGAATTGAAGGTATAGAGCAGTAGTAGCAATGAGCCAGACAGCTTTTAAGGAAAATAATCAGTTCTGGAGAAGTCCATTCAAGAAGTCATTGAGACAGTTAATACATTTTATTTTTTAGAAACATTCCTAGTGAAGACCTAAACCTAATGGATAATGTAAATCTAGTGGTAGTAATATGCAAGAGATTCTGGGAAAATTAGACTTTAGGCATTACAGGTTTCTATTTATTCTTTGAAAAGATAGTCACTGATTTGGTGAAGTTAAGGATGCAGAGGAAAATTTACAGAGTATTAGTTGAGCTTGCTTCTGTGTGCAAGGGGCATGAGGAGGCGAAGTGCAACGTCCCCAAACACAATTAACCATAGCCAAGCTTCTTAAATATAACCACAATGGAAGCGTTAGAAAAGTCAAATCACAAAAGAACTAGATTGGGAATAAAAGTAACAGGAAAAGACAAATATGGGAGATGATTGTTTCTTTTCACTTTTGACCTGCATTAAATTTTGCAATGTATTCCAAATAAGGTAATTAATATGGAAGTATGCGTAATTTGTCTGTGGTTTTAAGCTTTAAAAGGCTTGCGTGTTCCTTGAATCGGGAGACAGCTACTGAGAGCTGTTACCTCCCTGCACTTGTATTTAATAAAGGAGCCTCAGGCTGATCTGATCCAAACTCAATGTGTGGTCAATTTTCAACAAGGGATTAGTATTTGCTTTAATAAATTAATTTTATGATGGAATGATAGGTTTAGTTCTATATGATGAGTCTTATTTTGCTTAGAAGATATAATTTATTGGTATATTAAAAAATTACTCATATATTATACAGGCCTTTGTTGAACTACTAGAGTAATATGGAAAGATGGTTGCAGAATGAAACCTACTTAGTATTAACAATTGACAGTTATCTCATAGGCTAGGCACCAATGTGTTTCTGCTATAATTTAAAAAAGTTGTTGCCTAATCGTACTCCGGAATCAAAGCTTTTGCAAATTTCTAAGTTTTATTGTTTTTTGTTTTGTATGTGCACCACCAAAAGCCCCAGATCTTTTTCAAAGTCACTGCTTCCAAGATAGAGTCCCCCATTGTGTAAGTATGGCCTACAGAGGAAAAGCCTTAATTTGGGCAACTCACTTTACCTTCCTCTGTAAAATGTTTCCCCATCTATAAAATGGCTATAATGATAGTAACATCCTTTTTAAAGCCCTTTGAGATTTACAGATGAAAAGTGCTATATAAGGGTTACATATTATTTGTTATCAAATAATAAATATTATTAATAATAATATTTTCACAGGATCACAGCCTTGCTCAGTACAGAGGACAGACAATACTATGGAGATGAATCAGAGTTGTGCAGTGAATGACATTATTATCTGTAGGAATCCTGCCTCATTCATCACAGAAGTTGGAAGGTATGTATTGAATGAGGCAGGGGATTACAGGAAGAGAAAGGATCGTCTTACAGTTAAAGAAGTTCGACGACACTGAACTGGATTCTATAACTGCCTCCGTGACAGAGTTCCTATGTGATGAGAACAACAAACTTCAATCAAAATGTTCACAGCTGACGACTAATTGTGTGCTCCTCATTTTCTGAGTGCCCACCGTTTGACACCTGGTGCCAGATTTGCAGAAGTGCTGTGCATTCACAACTGTAACTCCACTGGAGTTATCCTTTGAACATATAAAGGACTTTAAAAATGTAAGTACTTGGAAAAATTAGGCTCCAACAATCGCAAGCTAGACACCCACTATTAGTGGACATTTGACAATTTTGGTCTTAATTTCTCTGTGTCTTGGTTCTCCAGCTGTAAAATGGGAGATAATCCCATTATCTAGTCCAACAGGTGTGTTGTCAAGATAAATTTATTAATGTTTGTGAAGCACTCAGATACCATGGTGAAAATACTGTAGAAATACTCAGGAGTAAATTAATTTTGCATTCAGTGTGAGGTTTGGATGGTATGCATTATATAAGCCCCAGAGACACACATTAAAAGAGGAAGATAAAAAGAAATAATGAATCTACCCATTTAGTAAACTGGGGAAAATATAATATATGATCATATAAAGATGGTATATTATGCATACACACAAAAGGGGGAGGTTAAAATTGTACAGGGAACTTTAATTCAGACACTTCCTCACTATTGAGAGATTGGCGTTGCAACACACACATCCCTTGTTTACATTTATGTAGTAAATTGCTGAGAATGTGGAGAAGTTTAAGACTTTTCCCTCCTCCTCCTTCTCTACCACCTATTTCCACAAAATTGAGATTTCATTCCTAAACTTTTCCAACTGATCCAAAATTTTGTAGTTGTGGGTGGAATAGTTTATTTGCATTTAGAGATTTTTTTCAATGTTATTAGGAAAGGATGAAATAGTTAAAAAGAAAATAACTGAAGCCCAGGGAGCCATTTTAAAACACCTGATGTGTGTTGTAGCTCTGATACACCCAGCTGGTAATACCATCAAGAAATCCCTTCAGAGCAGAGTTCAAACTTGGAAGGTTCTATGGGTCAAGAGACAAACATTTGTATATTACCAACATGCTGATAACACACTGTTGTGTGTTTAGAAATGATTTCACCCAGGGGGTCACAGATGGGAGGTATCACAGGAGTAGGAATTAAAGCAAAAAATTTTTGATAAAATGTGGTCAAAAACAATGTAAAATTTGCCACAACGCTGTCTGAAAGAGTACCTCACTTTCCATAATTAATGTTTCCTGTGGTATTATATGATGTTTCAGCTGATGCCTTCTCCATAACTGGATTGTTGATTGCAGCAGTTTTAGAGCAGAAAATATCAGCACAGTCAGAGATTTTATGTAATAGGAAATTGCAGGTTACTCTAGATTTTGTTTCCTTGGTAACAAAGGCTATGCTGGTATTGAGTATGCAGAGTATGGTACATAGAGGTATTAACAACAGCATTTTGCACATTTAATAAAAGTTCATTCCTGGTTATGTAGCTCCAAAATATTCTTTCCTTATTCTGTCTGTCTTTTTCCTTCTTCTTCACCCTCAATGAATGCCAAATATCCTACAAGAAATACTGCCTGTCTGACAGTAATGAAGGTGGATAGCGAGGCTTTTGTTACATCAATAATTTATAAAATCGCTTTACTTCAAGATGCATAAAAGTGCAAGTGTCCAAAAGTTGTTCAATAAGTTAAATATTGATTTCCTATTAATATATCTTTCCTACTTATGATTTCCTTTCCTTTTAGTACTCAAACTTTAAGGTCCACTGCTGTCAACTTCTTCCTCACTGAGGAACTGGCATATGGGCGAACCAGCTGCACATATTGTGTCCCCATTTTTTTTTTTTTTATTATTTTGCTGGAGCTTTGTGATGGAACCTGCACGAAGATATAGTGGAAGGCCTGACAGCAAATCTGAGATATCCAAAAAATCTGAATAAGGTGGAATGTCACTCTCTCTTATACCTGGAACCTATAGTCTTTTAGATCCTCTCCCACATTGTTTGTAGCCTTTACTGAGAGGATTAAAGGGCGACCTGTTACAGTCCAGCATATTTCACACTGGATTTTGGACTGTATAGAACTTTGTTCTGATATGACAAAGGTCTCTCATGCAACAGCTTATTCCACAAGGGCTTATTCCATATCAGCAGCCTTCTTGAGCAACATTCCTATAGTGGATGTTTGCAAAGTAGCAACATAATAATCGGTATATATCCGCTTCAGACATTGCACTATTACCCAAGGTTTCCAAGATGACTCAAACTTCAGGAAGTTGATGTTGCTCTCTTTCTTTAAGTTGTCCGAAGTCCCTCCACCTGCTGAGGTAAACCATGGTGTTCCTCACCACTGTAAGATGGAAGCCCTTTAGCAAAATATTGTGCTTTGTTCAGAAGTTCCACAAGTGGTTCACTTCTTAGCACAACCGAGGTGACCTTGTGCATCCCGACTTGCTTAGATAATCTATAGCAGCGGTGTCATTGATGAGGACTTGGACCACTTGACCCTTGAGGTGGTAATGAATGACTCACAGGCCTGGTGAATGGCTTGAAGTTCCAGTATGTTTGTGTGGTAAGAGACTTCCTGAGATGTCCAGAATACTTGGGTCTGAAGATGCCCCAGGTCACCCCCAAACTTTTGGTGGAGGCATCCATTACCAGAGCCAAAGTAGGTTCTGGTATCAAGAATGAAGCCCTTCTGCGTACATTCAGAAGGTCTAACCACCAGTTTAGGACTGAAGCATTTGTGCGGGTATGCAAATCAGCATGTCCAGCATGTGTCCGCTCGGATGATATACTGAGTGAAGCCAGGCTTGCAAACATGCAAGGTGAAGTCTGGTATGCTGAGTCACGTACAGGCACGAGGTCTTGTGTTCCAAATGCTGGGAACACACACTCGCTGTTGTTCTTGGGTTGGACATGTGACTCTCAGACCAAGAGACTATGCAATGGAACCAGTTCATCAAGAGGACAAGCCATGGCAGAAATGGCATCAAAGTCAGCCCTCTATGTTCTTGTAAAATCCATATATTTTTACATAGAATGGAGAACAGATGTCTGATAACAAGAATGATGTTCTGGACATGGGACTTTGATCATCCTTGAATGAGCCAATTGTCCAGATAGGGAAATATCTGAATTCCTAGACAGAAGAATCAGGCTGCTACCATTCACATACCCTTCGTGACAACCCTTGTGGTGGAAGAGAGACTGAAGAGCAGAACTGCATATTGGTAATGCACATTGTTTATCATGAATCATATAAACTTTCTGTGGCCAGGAAATATTGCCACATGAAGTACGCATCCTGCAGGGCAGCATACCACTCTCCAGCGAAGAGATAACAGAAACAAGAGTGTCCATCCTGAAGTTCATTTTCTTGAGTCCAGAATGGGTTGAGGACCATCTCTGTCTTTGAGAATTAAGAAATGGCAGTAAAATGATCCACCAACACTGTGCCCAAAAACTGATCTCGGTACTCCTTGAGTGCTTAGCCACAAATTTTGAAATTGCTGACCAGTTAATGAAAGCATATTTGAACAACGATGCCAGATAATTTGATACCCTCAGCTGAAGGTTCAAGGTGGTATATGCCTTTCTGCTCTATAGACAGTGTCTTATAATCTTTACCATTTTTAGTATATTGGGGAGATTATTACGATAAAGGTTTTGATCTAGAGTTTGGGAATCTCCAGAACATTGATAGTATGCAGATCTGAATGATCTTGATGGAGATAAAGGTCTATCATGGTCGAAGTCAGGCTAGGAAAAGATAACTCTCTTCAGTAAATGGAGGAGCAGTCCTAGCAGGTTTTGGAGGAGGTCTCAACACTGGCAACTCCTAATGCTGTCACAGAGGAATTGAAGTTGATAATATATCCAACAGTGCAGGTGGATGAAGTGGTCAGAATGCAGATAAAAGAGTCTATATCAATGGAGTTGATGCAGTATATATTGACAAAGTGAATGGAATTGCCAGTACCATGGTAAGTAAGTAAATGCCATTGGGACAAGCTGATACAACAAAAGAGAGTCTGGGAGAGAGAGACAGAAGGTTTTTGTGACAAAGAATGCCTGCAGCATCAATGGAACCTATAGTGAACGTAAGTTTTTGTCCACTAATGCTGGTGGTGTTGGACCCAACAGTGCCAGAGCAATGATCTCTCTGATAGGGGTGAAGGTACTGGTCTCAATGACCCCGCTGATGCTGGAATCGATGGTGCTACCTCTGAGAATACCAATGAGCATTAATATTTACAACCAGGCCTTGATTCAGCACCAGAGGACTTTTTAAAGGACTTTTTGTGAGGGGAAGAATAAGACTTCAAATATCTATCAGTCTCTGAGGAAGAGAAGAGGTTTGAGCACTTTGAGGAGGTCACTAGAGAAGAAGATGAACAATGTTTCTCACCTGACTTCAGCTTAGAAACTGGACAACCAGAGGAGAACACCTCGGAGTTGTGAACAAACCCTCCATTCGCTCATGGTCAGGGTCAGGCTCTGAGGAGGGACACAGTGACTTCACAAGATGATGTTCTTTTTTGTGCTTGTTGGAAAGGAGGTGCAAATAGGACATTTGTCCCTCACATGCCCCTTGTCTAAGGAGATTTTGTGCTCATCACTAACAGAAATCACATACCTGCAGGTGGCACATTGTTTGAAACTTGGCGATTTCTGCATATTAAACCCTACTAAACACACTAAATTACTAACTAACTAACCCTAAGCTACACAGAAGGAGAATTTTTCTAAAAGCTGGCTAACTGAAGCTCAAAGAGTGACAGGGAATGTAAACTTTCCACACAGGCACTAAGAAGAAACAGAGGCAGTCTGCAACACTCACCTTCATGCTCTGGATTTGACACACAAGGATAGTGGGGGCACATGTGATGCCTGCTGGCAAAAGTCTCTGATTCAAGTGCATTATACATACACCTTCAATGGAATGCTTATGTGAACAATCTCATGAAGGAGAACATGTCTTTCTGGCTCAGAGGCAAAACACATCACCTCACTGATTCTCCCACTGCTGGTCATAACATACATAAAAAAACAGCTGTCACTATCAACCCTCATTCTACACTTGCATGATAGTGCAATGGTATACCTACAGAAATCAACAAGCTGACATCATTATGGCCCTAATCCTGCAAATGCTCTGAATGGATGAACCGCTGCACCCTTATGGAACAATTTTCAGGATCTGGGATTAATCTTTAAAATATAATTAAATATAACCTGGTGACAGCATTCTACCTTCCACTGACCGGTTGCTAACACTATCACAGAAGTGATGTTACTGAAAAAAGAATGAGTATATTACGGCAACATGATAAATGACAGCATGTGCTCAGATGTGATCCTCTATATTTTTTAAGATTTCTGAACAATCTTGTCATCTAGTACAACAATTCAATAATTGCAGAGAAAATGCTCAATATATGGGCACAATATATATAAAAGTTGACTCTGTGCAGCTGGGATCAATGATTCTCACACTCATTTATAGCAGAGAAAGATGCTGAAACTGAATTAAAACAAAATCACAAAAATTATATCGAACTATGAAACATAACCCACAGTAATTAATAACCTGTTAGCAAACCTTTAACCTCTAAAGTTTCTGCATCTCTTTCTGAAGTATACACTATACTTCACTGTCTGTATGAAAACATTAAATTACAGTTAGTGACAACAGATTTTGAAAATCCATGATCTAACAGATAACTCAACAAAAAAAATATATTGTTTTTATACATGCATGTTCAATAGCTTTTTCATCAGCCATCGAGTTGAAAAGGAGTGCAAAATCTATTTTTGCTTCAGGGCAAAAGTTGAATTCAACAGGAACTTTTCATCTCATTGGTTTCTATCTTCATTGGGATTTCGGAGACTGAAGAGAGGTTCGAGGAATGTGTGTGAAATCTAATACTACTTGATGTGTACACATGCATTAAATCTTACTCATAAATGTATGACAGTGTTTATCTATTTTACCCGATAATATGCTCATTAGTTGAAAAATAAGAGCCACTCCTTAAATATTGCACTAAAATTGCATGCTGATGTTGCACTTTTGGGATGAATATAATATGGAAAAATCATTGTGCTATGCACATTAACAGATGTATAAAAACAGATCTTCAACCCTCATAAGAAGTATCCCACATTTTCTACTCATGAGTGTAATCTATTTTTGGTTCTAATTAATGTACTCTTTACTGACTTTTTGAGAGAGAGAGAGAGAGAGAGAGGATATTGCTGATATAAAAGTGGTAGGAAACACAGGTGTTTGGACCACTTGGTAAGGGGTCATGGAAGAAGTAGGTAGATACGTTCAGTACTGCATTTGTTTTATTGATAACAAAACCTATCAAAGTTGAAAAATGTGTATTTTACTACAAACACAGCCCACCCACCCACACACAATATTGTGTGTATGTGTCTCTCTCTCTACACCTCTGTGTGCATCTTTAATTATTTACTTTTACAAAGCTTAATTATTCCTTCCCCTTATTTCATTTCAGAGAAGTTTCACCATGCTCCCACCCAGCGTAACAGGATTAGTTCCTGAACATCAAGCTCCCATTGTTTTGGGTACAAGACAAAAGGAGATATTCTAATATTCAGGCATATATGAATGGCTCATTCCCTACCTCATGCTAAGCACTAAAATTTAATTCCTTCATTTCAAGAATTGGCCTTTACATTTAAATATTATAAAGAACATCTGGGCAATTCTCATTGTCATTCTGAGCTGCTTACCTGATTCACTGCCATATACAAGGTGAGACTCAATATAGTCTCTCAAAATGGTAATGCCACATGTCTCAAAGCCACAGATAAGCTTTTTGCATGATAGGTGTAGGTATGGTTGAGATAAAGTAAGAATGAACTTAGAAGTTTGCCCAAAATTTGTAAGAGATAAATCAAACAGTTGTGAGGGTTTAAAACACAACTTTACAACTATGTTCATATTTTAATTTCAAGATGCTTCTCACCTGCCTTGTTCCAACCAGAAACAATAACACAGAGGTGTCTATTCCTGCAAAAACTGTATTATGGGGAGGTCTCAAATGACATAGGCACTCAAAGTTGGAAGTAAAGCTACCCCAGCAAATTGCTTACAGTTTAAGCTCCATTAATGCAATCATACAATGGCACACTCTCCTGCCACACAACTCTCTATTTCCAGCCTCCCCACTCACTGAAAAGACAACATGTTGTTCTCCAATTAGTGTTCCTGTCTTTTGCAGGAATGAGGCCAGTGGCCCTCTTTCCTCCCCTCCCACTGCTGACTCTTTGGTGATAAAGCCCCCAGAGTGGTTGCTCCCTTCATCATGTATCTTTGGAACTGATCAAACAGGACTACTGTCTGCTCCCAGTCTCCAGATTCTTCTGAAACAGATGATGTCTCAGACTCTTCCCAATTAGGACAGTGGGAGAGAAAAAAATACATTTCCTTGTAACTTCCGAAGTGAATTAAACTAAATTGAATTAAGTTCAGTTCAGTTCTGAACAAAAGTATCCCCATCGAGGTTTAATGCTGTTTAACTAATTCACATTCAGTTCACATATTTAGTTAATTCAAATTAATTTTTCTGAGTGCCACTGTGGAAACAAACCACAATACAGATTTAAAGAATGAATATGTACCACCTATACACACTTTTTCTCAGAAAGGCATACTTGTTGCTTATAACAAAATAAATGCCTTAGGCATAGAGGTTTGTCGTTGCACAAATTAGCAGTAGAAAGATCTATGCATTACTTTCTAAAATGGATATAGTAGAAAACAGTACATCATCATCATAGCCTTTAGCCTTTCTTTAAACGTCACTTGGCAAAGTACAGAAAGATGGACAGACAGATGGGAAACTCCCCAAAGAGCTATATCAGCCACCTGTCTTCCTCTAAATGGAGGTTGATAATTAATGTAGCTCTAGTGCCAGCAGAATGGATGTTTATTCTTCTGTGATTTCTGAAGCTACTTGAACATATTAAACCATTTAAAGGGCCACGCCTCCATACTTAAAATTAACCATTTTTAATGGTTTTATCCTATTAGGATAGCCCTTAAAAATGCATGAGAGGGTTTCAGAGAATTGCTGTTTACACATTTCTCCCCCCCCCCCCCGACCTTTGTATAGCAAAATGGAACAAAAATCACCCAGATGAGGCTGTATTTTTTCTTTTCTTTTGGATTTACAGAAAGAGAAGCAAAAGATTGCTAGTTGAAAAAACAAAGTGCACTTGTGAAAATAGATTTCTTCAAACATTTTGATAAAAAAAGGCATTGGAAGAGAAAAACAAATGCTTCCTAGGTTTCCTTTTAAACGATAAACAGTTGCAGAGCTTGTAAAGGGTCTTGCATAGGTTCTGATGTTGTCAGATGAGTGCCTGCAACTCAGTATGAGTTGACTGTGCTCAGAACCTAAAGGAGGTGCTCAGCATGCTGAACTATCAGAATACAGACAAAAAAAAAACAAAACCCAGAATTAATCCCAGCACATAAAAAAAGAGATAATTAATTGTATTTATCTCCAGAAAAACAGGCCTCTATATCAGACGCTAAAAGAACATTTGTAATAGAAGTTCATGCAGAAGACACAACTGGTGAAGACTTGAGCAGGTCTCATCTATTGTGAAGACTCACAAAAGTATGTTGCAAACTCTGATAGCCAGAGTCTTAATTATATTCAAAGCTTAACCAAGCCTGGATATCATTGATTTCTCTGAAACTTCACTGTGCCATGCTAGTTAAAAAACAAAACAACAACAACAACAACAACAACAAAAAACTTGTTACTTTTGTCTCATTTATCTAGGTTACATTAACATCAAAAAGAAGCTTTGCTAGGTCATTCATCTAAGGAACTAAAATGGAATAACCGTCAACTTTGCACCATGATTCTTCTTGCATTGTGCACTGGAAAGAAAGAAAATCAAAAGAACCACAATTCCTCTTTAGGAAGAGTGAAATTAATTAAAAAAAAAACAGTAAAAAAAAGTCTGAAGTGATAATAAAGGCAGCTTTTCAAAAGCTCTTGTCAATGTGAGCAGTTGGAATATTGAAATGTAATCCTCTTCAGCTAATCAATTATTCAAGACATAAAATAATGTCAAAGAGATTAGAAGGTGCTTGTCCACTGTTTTTAATTATGGTCTTGGTTGACACTAGTACAAACTATAAAAAGTCATAAGATAAGTTTAAAAATTCTTCAACTAATTTTCTTGACAGCCAGGACTGCAACTAATATATAGCATTGTCATTCTGATTTTCAGTGACAAGTGCATTTCCTCAAATGTGCTCAGAACCTAAAGGACATAACACAGTTGAGCAAATTAGTGTTACCCTTTTTCATATAACAGTATATATTAGTGACGGGTGAATGTCAGGTTCAGTTTGGATAAGCATTCAAAAGTTCAAATGCCTATATGAAGCTAGTCTGCAATATTAGTCTGGCTACTGGCAACTGTTTAACAATCCCCAGCTCACAAAATATTTACTATGTATTTATACATTTATATATTTCTATAAATAGTAATAGATACTGGAACCACCAGCCTGGCTATCAACATCTATTTATTGGGGTCATATTCCAAGACATTGACCTTTATGTCATACAGAGACTCTACAGATAGAGTTGTAGTGACAGCACAGTGGATTTTGGTGGTGTCAATTTCTTGGTTTTCAACTTGAGACATCTTAATGGGGCTTGATTTTCAGAAAGTGCTAAACACCCTGCCCACCGAAGATCAGATGCTTTCGAGGTGTCTCCAGTTGGGCATACAAACACTGAGATACCCAACATCGCCACTTATTTTTTAAAAAATTGAGCCATAGATACCTATGTTCACTCAGACATCCCCATTTTTACAAGCCTATATGTTAGCATTTTTATAAGGAAGCATATCACTCATACTGCACTTTTAGTTACTTACTTTTATTTGTATTGTGAAATGTCTATTACATTACATACTACGGGCACTGTAACTTTCTTGAAAAAGATAAGGAAGTGTAGCGGGGAAGTTACCCGCTCCTGCCCTGCGGGGCTTGAAACAGCCCAGGAGAGTGCTGGGGCTGGGAAAGGGAGCAAAGCCCTGGCTGACTGGGGGAAGCAGCTGCAGCTGGGGCCATGCCCCAAACAGGCTAATGGGGCCTTATAAGAAGGCGAGGGCAACCAGAAGCTCAGGACTCTCTCTCTACAAGTGGAGAGAGAAGGACTTGGCTGCTAGGGAGCTGAGCAGGGTACTGGGAGTGGAGCAGGGCTGGGAGAAGGCTAGAGGAGCTGGGGAGCTCTGGCCTAGGAAAACCCCAGGCTGTGGCCCTAGCTGAGTGTCTGAGACCAGTACCGGGGCTGCAGTGGGGCAGCCCAGCTTTAGAGAGAGGCAGCAGGTCCAACCCAACCTTGCCTGTGGTGAGTGGCGTATACTGTAGTCTGCCCCAGGGAGTGGAGCTAGATGGTGACTTGCAGTAGCCTTACACTGACGTGAGGTGGGGTTAATGGGTGAGGGTTCCCTGTGTGGGGAGACCCAGAGTGTGGGGGTACTGCCAGGGGGCAGAAACTTGGAGAAAAGGCCACCGGGGTCCTGAGAGTTACACGGGGGCCAGAAGTAAGATGGCTTACCAGCCTGCAGGGGGCGCTCCAGGATGCTGGAAGAGCTAGTTCCCATGGACGATCAGCAGGAGGCGCTGCAGAGTCCACTCCCTTACAGGAAGGTACACATCTATGTGATTATATTTGACAGGCAAATTAGTTTATTAGATCAGTTATCTTTAATCAGATTCTGTTTGAGTAGTAACAAGATGCTATAATATGTTTCCGGGCAGTCTAACATCTATGTAGCTGAAGGTGGTGTATATAGCCTATCCCTATGATTTGATTTGCTACTGCTTCCTCCCTATACCCAGGATAGGATGGGGCATAGAGAGGGAATTGAACTAAACAATGTGCATCCTGGAGGTCTGTGCTTATAAGGGAAAAGTTGTTTACATGTAAGTAGAATTATTTATTATTTAAATGCAGAAGAAATACATACTGTGCATTTTATCTCCTGAACAAAATTGTGACATTTATATGGAAGTGGGCCAATGCTGTTTTTCCTTTATTTGCTTCTTTTTTCCATAAACAATGCTGTAGACTGATGGACTAATTTATTTAATTGTTTATTGTAACTTGTTTTAAAATGCCAGACAGAATAGACAGCATGTACTTGAAACAAAGAAATGAAAGCATAGAAGCTCTTAGGCCCTTGGAGGGAGAATGGGAAGGGAAGTGATGTTGAGAGTTTACAGCAAAAAGCACGTCTGCATATCCCATTCAGTAAGTTTTTAATGAAGAAATCTAAATACCTCCCCTGAGGACACTGTTGTTCTCACACATATAGTAGGCCACCAGAAATATGTATTATTTGGACATGACACCCTGAAGGAAAATTTATATGAAAGCAGAGATGCAAGCTAATCAGTTTGAAAATATTTATTAACTGGCCTCTGACATAGAAGAACATTTATTAAGTGAGAAAGACAACAGCGAACAGGTTGGTGTCCTCTCATTTGAGAAAGAGTACCAACTTCAGCAGTAATGCTAACAGGTGAAACTCCACTGACATCAGTGCAACTACAACAAGACTGAATTTGCCCCTTGATGTTTGCTACATGTAGGGCTGCACTCATGTACGCCTATGTCTACACCAAAGAGCCTATGCATCATAGCCCCTGAGTTTAAAAGTTCTCCTGGTATAGTAGATACCACCTCCTCAAATGAACTTAGACAACAGAAGCCCTCTTCTATCAGCATAGTTGTATTTACACTAAGGATTTTTTGGCATACCTATGTTGCTAAGGGGTGTGATTTTTTTTTCACATTTCGAGTATACATAGCTATGTTAGTATAAGTCTTAAGTGTCATCCAGATCTGATGTGACAGTGCAAAATGTTGCAACAAAAATAGAAAACACACAAGACTCAGTTGATTTTGTTACAGAATCCCAGAACATACTAGTGAAAAACTTTGCTAAGGTTCATGAGTCTCTCTAGCAAACCTGCAATCATTTATGGTTTTGCATCAAAATAAAATGGAAATTCAACCTTACTCCACATGAAAGTCAGATCTGAACACCAAATTCAAAACTTCACATGTGAACTCTCATAGCTCAAAACAAAATAAAAATAGTTTCCCAACCATCTATGAAGTGAGATTACTGGGTGTGTGTTTTACACACACACACACGCCCCTACCTACCTTTACAAGTCTGATTTTTCTTAAGTGAAATGGTTACTCCAAGCCATAATAATTCATTACAGCATACATTATTCCATACATAAACTCTTTTGAGCTGCCTACTGTAGGTAGATATGTTACTAACTTTTATTTAAAATTACAATATATTTAATATGAATTCATTTTTCAAGTTACTTATTTTCCTATTCAAATATTTAACATGTTTGTGTTTTGCAAACCATTATATAGGCCACATTTACTTTGAAGGTGTTCTACAGTATATGAAAGATCTATTTCTTCCTCCAAGAATGAAAAGACAAGGAGAAAAAAAAAAAAACCAAATGTTTTTATTATTTCCCTTTCAGTTTGCTGAAAATATCTGAGTGTTCTTCCATTTTAAAATAGGTTGTACTCTTCATGACCATACAAACTGAAGCAATCTATGTACAAATGGACAAATCATTCAGTTAAGTCCCAATCCAAATCTCACTGAAATCAGGGAAAGACCCACATTTATTGCAACGGGAGTTGGCCTGAGTCCTTAATGTACTGAAAATTACCGCTTGCAATAAACAAAGAAAAGAGAGCTCAGGAAAATTGTCCCTTCATTTTCTTTTCCAGTCTGCTACCAATAGCCATTTCAATTCAAAATTGTAGCACATTTTAGGATTTGGGAACTTTTTTCTGTTTTAGATTTGTTATATTAGCCATTATTTGTTTTTCATTTCGCTTTCTCAAGCACCATATTCAGAAATAATATTCAGAAATCTTCCTAGGAAACTTACAAGAGGAAGAAAGAATCACCAAGATAAATTGTATGGGAGGATTACTACACTGCATGCCCTTGGCAGAAATCAGTTCTTACCAAGTAAAAATAGAAGATGCATTCTGCTATGAAGAAATGTCCATATTCTTTCTGAAAAATGAGCATGTGAACATTCCCAAGGACTTTTTTTTCTGAAGGAGGAGCGAGGTTTGCTATGCACCTGTGATGGGGCATATCAGCCCCACACTGGTACAGCAGGACTTAACCCTTTTCTCTTAGCAGAGGAGGCCACACACACCCCGGCTCTGCTGGGCATCCTCAAACCAGATATAAAAGCCAGCAGAGCAGTTCAGTTGGGGCTGATCACCAGCGGGGAAGGAGGTGTGTTGCTAGCTCCTGAGGGAAGACTGCCTGCACTCCAGGACGCAGAGGCCAGCCAGTTGGAGACGGACCCCAACATACTGGTTGTGCAGAGACCAGAGAATCACAGAGATGGAGAACCCCCAACACCTTGGGTAGGAAGTAACCCAAGGAAGGTTGCGAGGAAACGGTTATAGAACCAGAGTAAGGCTCAGTATGTTTCGGTTGGAGCTCTGCCAGGGTGGTGGTGGGCAACTCTGCCACTGAAATGATCCTGGTTTGGGACCCAGCTGAGAGGGCAATCCCAGGTCCCGCTATCCTGGCCACCACCCACCCCGTGGTGGTGGCCCTGCTCACCAGTATTATGATCTCTGACCACTAGGCAGCACTGCCCTGAGAGCAAGGGCCATATAACTGACTTGGGATTCTGGCCACTAGGCTGCACTGGCCTGACAGTAAGGGCTGTAGTATTGACTCTGGCATTAAGCCTCATTACCCTGGGAGCAAGGGCTGTATTATGGGTTCTTGCTGCTAGGCAGCACAGCCCTGACTGTAAAGGCTGTAGTACTGTCCTGACTCTCGCCACTGGACCATGTTGCGCTGAGAGCGAGGGCTGTATTGTGAACTCTGGCCACGAGGCCGCACTGCCCTGAGAGCAAGAGTCATATTAAGGACTAAGGCCGCAAAGCCGCACAGCCCCAAGACATGGGGCAGCCTTTCAGACTCGACTGTGGAGCTGTGACGCACCTCTACCCCACCCCGATGGTGGTGTATCAGCCCCGTGACCGTACCCTATGAAATCAATATAGCTAGAATTATACGAAATGTTCAAAATGAAATCACATGCATCTCTGTCACTTGTTCCAGGTATTGTTACAAATTCAAGACTCACAACAGGCAGACTGAAACATCCACTGAGGTTAATATTTCTTACATTATATAGATACATTTCCTGGCTTGTTTGTTTAAATTGTCAATGAATGCATGTTCTGGATACTTCGGTAAAGCGATTTATTTTTGTTGAAACATACTATAACCAGATCTCTTTTTTTTTATTATTATACATTACTGTTTGTCTGAATGATCTCGATTACCACTGCTTTTGAGTCTGTGGTCAAGAATCAACATAACCTGAGGATGTGTTCTGACTTAATTCAAATCTCAGCTGTGTTAAAAAGTGTAAGGCTGACTCAGGCTATTGTACCATAAACTTAAGTCTGACTGAATCAGGGCTAAGATAGGCCATTATTAATGTGGAAATTTTTTAAAATGTTGTTTTCCCCATATAATTGAACTTTCAGCACCAATGATTTTACACTTAGGCTAAACTATCCAGCTGCAGGACTGCAGGAGTTAGCCTAGGGATATTACAAAAGTGAGATACTCTGCAAAGACTGAGGGAACTATCCAAATGGGGAAACAATTTTACCCAACTCAACCACAAATATGGGCTGAAAATTCTACATAATACAAATAATGTATGTAATTATTACTTTGCAACATACATTTTTTACTATTTCTATTGTTACTCTAATCCAAAAGGGAGCCTTGCTTGTGACATTGACTTGCTGAATCTTGCTTCATTTTAGTTTGTTAACTAGTTGGGGTTGGGATTGCCTTTTCCTGTGTGCATTGTACAGCTCTTCATAGAATATCAGGGTTGCAAGAGACCTCAGGAGGTTAACTAGTCCAACCCCCTGCTCAAAGCAGGACCAATCCCCAACTAAATCATCCCAGCCAGCGCTTTGTCAAGCCTGACCTTAAAAGCATCTAAGGAAGGAGATTCTACCACCTCCCTTGGTAACCTGTTCCAGTGCTTCATCAATCACCTAGTGAAAAAGTTTTTCCTAATATCCACCCTAAACCTCCCCCACTGCAACTTGAGATCATTATTCCTTCTTCTGTCATCTGCCATCACTGAGAACAATCTAGATCCATCGTCTTTGGAACTTCCTTTCAGGTAGTTGAAAGCAGCTATCAAATCCCCCCCTCATTCTTCTCTTCTGCAGACTAAACAATCGCAGTTCCCTCAGTCTCTTCTTATAAGTCACGTGCTCCAGCCCCCTAATCATTTTTGTTGCCCTCCGCTGAACTCTTCCCCATTTTTCCACATCCTTCTTGTAGTGTGGGGCCCAAAACTGGACACAGTACTCCAGACGAAGCCTCACCGATGTCGTATAGAGGGGAATGATCATGTCCTTTGATCTGCTGGCAATGCCCCTACTTATAGAGTCCAAAATGCCGTTAGCCTTCTTGGCAACAAGGGCACGCTGTTGATTCATAGCCAGCTTCTAGTTCACTGTAACCCCTAGGTCCTTCTCTGCAGAACTGCTGCCTAGCCATGCACTGCTACAGAGCCTAGTCTGTAGCAGTGCATAGGATTTTTCTGTCCTAGGTGAAGGACTCTGCACTTACCCTTGTTGAACCTCATCAGATTTCTTTTGGCCCAATCCTCTTATTTGTCTAGGTCCCTCTGTATCCTATCCCTACCCTCCAGTGGATCTACCACTCCTCCCAGTTTCGTGTAATGGGGCCCCAGTCAGGATTGATGCCTTTAGATGGTACCAAAATAAAAATAGAGTACAATACTTGCAAAAAACCCCCAAACAATTAAGGTATTTAGTAAGTCAGAAACCATGTAAGTCAGTCTTTATCCCCTTAATTCATCTTTAAGTTACTCTTCTGTTGTGCTTGCAATTTCATACAATGAAGTCTTTTTTCCCCCATCCCCTAGACATAATCTCCTACACCTCATCATGAAAAGGTCATTGTACTTTAACCCTAGCAACTGTGCTATTTACTGGGGTCTCTCTCTCGTTTTGACCAGAAGTTCCATCCTGGTTCTGAGAAACCATTTTTGATGAATTGGCATTTTCGCCAAAATTCCAACCAACTCCTTAGATGTTACTAACTGGAGTAAGTATAGTAGAGGATGTATCAGAAAGGTGGCAGTGAAGGGCAGAGTGAGAGACTACTCAATTTCTTTCAGGTAGCTATTTTAGAGGTCATTAGGGAATCCTCTCTATTCCAGTATATATCCTTAATTCATGGATATTAGCCTATAAAGGTATGCTCACTAAATATAATACTTCACAAAAAATCAGTAGAGTCACACTTATTTTCTACCGTTTTGCTCTCTTCCTTGATAAAATTCCTTCACCCGTTCTTGACTTGAATTTTCATAATGTATTCCAGATTTTGCTGAATAGTTACTATATTCAATCGTTTTTTCTAATCCTTCCTCTATGCCATCTCAGTTCATTGACCCAAGAACTGAACATTAAACAGCTGTGAGCTAATGCATGTTACATATCTCAGTTACTTTGCACCGACTGTATAAAAAAAACCAACAACACAAAAAACCTCCGCTTTTTCAGCTGCAGGCAAACTAAGAAGATACTGTTGGATAAATTAAGGAAACTCACAGCTTCATAAGAGTCTGATCCTTCAAGGTGCTGCATCCTCACAATTTCCTTTGAGGTCACACCCTGGTATGAGGTAGTTTGTAGCTCAGGTCCTCAGTATTTTTCAGAATTGAGCCTAAATTACACCAAAATCCAGGATTTGGGAACATTTATAGCAAATAAAAAGTTATTTCAAAACAAATACTGCTTTGTCTAACCTTGTATCTGTATTATTCTTCTCTAGTAACACACTCTGTTAAGGTTAGTCTGTTGACTGCAGTTTAGCCAGATGTGACTTTCACATCATAGACCATGATTCCACAAAACAAATGTGTATCTGATTAAACTCAAACAATTGCATAAATGGTTTGCTGAACTGAGTCTTTTAGAAGTGTAGAGTTCATTTTGACCATTCACCCTGCATATCTTCAATATAAAAAAATAAACAAATATATTAAAAATGGTTTCCCCTTCAAACACAATATTACGTGCTAGCCCTTGCTGCTCCTCTCCTGATAGTAACTTTCAACCAGCCAGTTGCTCAGAGAATGAAGAGAATTTTAATCTATGCACAAATACATCCTAGAAATAATGTAGGAAGAATCTTGATGGTTGACGGCTTGGAGAAACTGGATTGGAACAATCAGTTAAGGTTTATTTCAATTAAACGAAAAGACACTAAACAATGCAGAACAACTTCTTAATTATGGAAACCAGTTCGGCAAGACAAGTGACAAAGTGAGGTCCAGATGTGAAGTCAACACTGCAAAGAGAATCCTATTTACAGAAGTGGGAAGATTAGACCTTGAACAATTTTAGAACGGAAAATCAGAAGAGCAGGCAGCTGGTTTTGATTGAAAAACAACAATTTTCATTGGTTTCTTGTTTTTCCTCTTTTCCCAAAATACAAAAGCTGAATATAACCAAATGTTCCTCTGAGGGTCTTGAGCTAAAAAGCAAGCAAAATATTAGAGGTGAAATCCTGGTTCCTTTGTGATTGAATTCAATGAAGCCAGGATTTCACCCTAGATACTTAAATCTACATAGAACAGGATTTCTGTAATTAGATTTCCAGTACTTTGTTTCCAGTCTGGTAAGAAATCTCCCAGGAAAAGCATCTTTTGCCTCTGCACCCAAAGTTGTGGATGCATGACAATGGCAACAAATGAAAACAAAAAAATAATCACATTTTCTCGCTCAAAAAAAGCTTTAGCGGGAGTAGGAAGAGAGGGTTCTTAATACATTCAAAGTGGTTTGTCCACCCTTCCCCACACTTTCCAAGTAGTAGGAACTTGTTAGTGGAGACTGGGGGAGCATATTATTTTTTATTCTTTAAAAGATAAATAACAAATGTTACTCTCTCATAAGTAATATATTAGTTAGGGCCACAGTATTTTTCTAGTGAATGTACAGGTTCAGACTATCTATTTTTCTGGAAAGCAAAGTAGGGAGGAACCAAACAGAGAGAGTCCAGCTGATAAGGGTAGCTGCTGAAACAGCCAAAGTAGGGATCTTCTAGACATTCAGAGAACTTTCTAGTCTTGCCTGCACTTTCTTTGCCCTCTGCTGATTGAAAACCATCTGTTATTTCCAACCATCTCCTTCCCTCTCCCTTATAGTCTCTTCACCTCACTCCACACCTCTTCACCTTTCCTCCACATTTAACCCTCTAACCCTTTTCTCCCCTGTCCCCCTCATTCCTTTTTCTTTCACATTTTTTTTCCATTTAGCTGCCCTCCCCTCCCCCCCAGTAAAAACACCAGCAAAAATCAGGGAACTAACAGGGCATTTACTACCAACACAATATTAACCTTGCTTGTGTATTATACACCTTCCCCAGTTTTGTCTATTCAGATTGGAAACCCTTCTGGGCAGTTTCTGACTGCTACTCAGTGTTTGTGACAGCACAATAGGGTCCTGTTCTTTGTTGATCCATAGGCACTACCATAATAAATGTGATTATTAGAAATAATCCAATGTTGAAAGCTATAAAGGCAGTGTATTAACACAGCAAATGGATGGCAGAACCACACTGGCTAAAATGATACTCTCCAACATCTGCTTTATTAACTAATGTTGCATATATTTTTCTACATTTTGAAAAGTAGGGTCAAGTAAGAAACAGTAACAGTTTCCTAAATCAATCATCATTAGGCAAGAAAGTTTCACCAGAGAGAAGTAAAATTATATTGAAACGATAATTTACTTTACTTTGTCTTCTTTACTTTGGTATGAGAAGTATAATACAATAAAGCTCCAACAGACAAATCAATCATGTTAATAGATTTTTCCTACTTAGTATTACTTTAGTTTTTATTACAGTACCCTATTTTTGAGGGGGTAGAATACAAACCGTATTAAGGGCAGAAAATCAATCTCCTTCCCAGATTCTGATAATAAAAATTATAAATCAGCCGAATGGTTGAGGAGCTAGGGCAACAGCCCAGGATTTGGACACCAGTCCAGATGCTAGGCAAGTATCTAGGATGTTCTAAATCTATTGCTATGTTTGTGTGTGTTTCAACAAGATACGAGCACACTTACTTGCATTTAATCCTTGATCAGACAGAATTGCTGTATTCCTATTGATTTACTTCTGACACCACCTGGAGTGAAATAGTTGTTACCACTGTTGAGGGTTCTGAAAAACCCCAGGTAACAAGGGCTAGATTCTCTCAGCCCACATGCAGCAAAAAGGATACTGGCCACACTTGGTCTGAAGGTTCACCAGTGGGGAAGAAGAGCACTGAGCAAAGCTATTGTAGCCAGCAACCATGCAATGTGTCCCCAACTTGCATGGAGTAGAGGATTGTCAAGGATGGAAGGGAGCATGGCTGGAGTGCTGGTACTTTGCCAGTTTCAACTGATGGCTGGACCTACTGCACATTTCCCTAGATTACATCATCTGTTAGATAGCTCTATCCAACACTAGAGCAGGAGTGGCCAAATCAGAGAATTGGGTACCCCTCCCCTTCTCATAGACTCATAGGTCAGAAGGGACCAATATGATCATCTAGTCTGACCTCCTGCACAAGGCAGACCACAAAACCCTACCCATACACATTATAACAACCCCGAACCCATGACTGAGTTATTGAAATCATCAAAATTGAGATTTGAAGACCTCAAGCTGCAAGGAATCCACCAGCAAGCGACCCATGCCCCACGCTGCAGAGGAAGGCGAAAAACCTCCAGGGCCTCTGCCAATCCGCCCTGGAGGCGGGAAAATTCCCTTCCGACCCCAAATTGACTCATCGACAGACAACTCTGAGCATGTGGCAAGACTCACCAGCCAGCACCCAAGAAAGAAATTCTCTGCACAGTAACTCAGTTCCCATCCCATCGCAACATCCCCTCACAGACCACTTGAGCAGACTTATCTGCCGATAATCCAAAATCATTGCCCCAGATTAACATATCCCATCACTGTGCAGATGTAGGCACAGGAGAGGAGAAAATCTGATCCTTAATCTTTCCTCCTAAATGATAGCACATTACTATGGTATTGCCGCCTTTATTCCTGCGCTGCTGCTGGCAGCAGCACTCTGCCATCAGAGCTGGTGTCAAAGGTTCCTTCCCCACTCTGAACTTATAGGTACAGATGTAGGGGGCCTGCATGGACTATCTAAGCTTAAATTACTAGCTTAGATCTGGGTGTCACTGCCACCATCCAGAATTTTCAGTTGTCTGGATCACTCCTTTTTCCCCTCAAACTTCCCCTTCAGGTAGCCTTGAAGAGACTCCTTCACCATTCCCTGTGAGTCCAGATCCAGATCCAATCCCTTGGCATATTTAAAACAGGAGAAATTCACCATCCCCGCTCCTTCCCACCAACCCCTGGTAGCGTCCAATCAATCCCCTTGGATCTAAAAACAAGGAAAAATCAGGTATTAAGAAAAAGGCTTTTAATTAAAGAAAAGAAAGGTAAAAGAAAACCCTCTGGGAGAGATTAGCATACCAGCTACTCTCACAGACAACAGATTCAAAACACAGAGGACGTTCCCCTGGGCACAAATTTAGCTACACAAAAAAATACCTAATTTGATTCTACCTCTAATTGCATAAGACAGGTTACAAAGAAATAAACATAAACCTATTTATTCCTTTCTAAAACTTACTACTCTGATAAGAGGCTGATTCCTTGATCTTTTCACTCCAGCTGAAACTGAAACTCTAAACAAAGGAAAAACTTCCCTCCTTCCTTTTGAAACACCTTATTCCCCCATTGGTTCCTCTGGTCAGGTGTTAGCTAGGCTAGGCGAACTTTTTAACCCTTTACAGATAAAAGAGGCATTAACCCTTAACCATCTGTTTATGACAGCTGGGCAGCTGGAGAGCAGCAACTGCTGACCAGGTGCCCAGTTCTGAACGCAGCACCACCACTAGCAGCAGTGCAGAAGTAAGAGTGGCAACATCACGCCTGCTGCGGGACTTTACCCCCTACTGTTTTTTTCCACCTCATTTTTAAGTCCCTTTGGTTTTGTGCCCTGGGCGACTGCCACTCTTGCCCCACCCAGGTTATAGCCCTGACCTCACAACCCCCTTTTGGGTTGGGATCCCCAGTTTGATAAACACTGCACTAGGGAACCTTTACTGTGTGTACTGACAAGGTCTACAGGGACCAATTAATCCACAGTGTTAGTGTACTTTAAAAATCACACCCCCATAGAGCACATTATCCCGCCATGTAAAGAAGCCCTATGTTGACAACTAAGAATGACTGAAATTACATTTTCCTGCAGATTTACCATGCTTTTGCATGTTTTAGTGGCTTATTACACTGTAAGTCAATGGATGATTCAAGAACAAACAGATGATATTGCCAGATACAATGGAATAATTTGATTTGCTTCCAGTTTCAATTTATAGAATGAACTCTACACAAATCCTTCTCGAATACAGTTCTCTCTAGCTTTTCTCTTGACCCTTCACTATTAATTAAATTAAAAAAACAAACAAAAAAACTCCCAACAGTGCATTTAGTACCCATAGGTGCCTTTCAATTATTCAGAGGACTGAAGTCCTAAGACCTATTCGCTGAACAGCTGCAGCCAGGGGCACCAGCAGAACAAGTTCCCAATGTTACCCAACAATGGGCTTCAAAGCTAACTTGGAGGAATCACTTCACTGGGTTGAATTTCCAAACTCATTCACTTCCATTCTGAGATGACAAACAGAGCCAGTTGTTCTGGTGATTTTTTCCCCGACCTATGCCTGTTCAAAGACCTCGCCTGAGACCACCCATCTCATTCAAACAGGCCACTGAAAATCCATTAGATAGCAATGACTTTTAGTAATTACTAAGCCTGGGATGCAAAAACTCCTGAGCCATCTAAGTTCCCCTAGTTGGTATTTGTATTGTCTTTTTTGACATCAGTTTTCTGACATTATGGACATAGTATTCAGGGGCACACTGAAAAATCTACCGGGTGCTGATCTGACCTGTGCTGTCTCCTAAGAAACTTTCCAATTGGTCAGCTTTAGCACTCTGTAAAACCTGATGTTTTGAAGCAAGTTTCTTATCTCAGGATCTGGGTTCTAAAGGTATCTCAACTATTGTCACTCATTATGATGTACCGTTTAGTTTACATATAATAAACAAACCTTAGAGAATTAGGTTTGAAACTTACTAGGGAGTTATGTAGAATACTCAGCTCAGTTTTGTCCTGTACATCTGTGTTCAGATTATGTTTTACCACTCAAGGGATATCTGTTTACTGTATTGATTGAACATTAAAGCAACAGTTTATGTGTTGCACTTCCATATTGGACTACTGAAGTGCTTTATTTTATTGACTTCCTGACTGCTCTTTCACCTTTGCATATATTTTACAGTTTGTACTGAGCACTGACACTAAGGTCATTCCAAACAGTCATTTCCACACCCCTTTTTTTGCCAGAAAAAATAGCTACTGATTGAATTTTGTACATTTTGCATTTTTAATCTATGAAGGATCTTAAATATCATGTTTAAATTTGTATTTTTCATGTGGCTTGTGACCTGGTTCAATCATATACTCTGCAAAGCTGATTTTAGTGGATTTCCCTACTGATGTAAGAGCTCTGGGTTCTGAGATGTTAGCTGTTATGTATGTCAGATCTACAATTTATTACAACTAGGCTGACAACTTTTTAGTTTTCAGCTCCAGATTCACAACTTATTTATTTGATCTAACACAAACATAATTATTGGAGCTGCCAATTTTGCTCCAGCCCTCACCCATCACACCCACAATACTGGTCACGGCATGAAAAGTGCTACAGAAGTGGGCTTTGATAGGCTGATAATAGACAAAGCTCTGATTCCTCCAAGTCCTATATTGATTTTGGACTTGAAGGAATGAGAATATAATAATGAATCTTTTAAAGTTATTGTATGAGTGTGAGAGAGACAGAAACAAAACCTGAATATGCAAGTAAGAAATGTTTTGTGGTAGCTCTAGAATTCCCCTAATTCCAGTCAATACTGCAACATAATATTAGACTCTAGCTGTGTTCTTAAGCTATTCTGGACAAATATTATAGCTGCCGTAATTATTTCTTTTTCTATTTAGGACCAAGAGGAAGATATTGTAGAACAAAATACAACCACGGTGATTTCAATAAATGATGATCTTTGAAAATCTATTCTAGCAGTTTTAGATATTGTGTGAAAAAGTGACAGGATGGAAAATAAGCACCTTCATCTGTTTAAAAAGTTTAAAACAGGGCAGAAAATGATCCAAGGCTTTCTTCAGGGTAAGATATTCAAATATTTATGAAATTATTTATATAATGTCACATCATTGTAATGTAAATAACCTGGTTCCTAGGAATTACTCTGACAGCCAAAAGATGCCACTTGGATAGTGAGGATTCAACATGTTAATGAAGAGCAATTAATCTGCTCTAGAATGACTAAGGCTACCTTGGAGAAACTTTTATCCTACATAGAAAACTTTCTTCCTTGCTTTATGTGGGAATTCACTATACACTTAAAAAAAGAAAAGAAAAGAAAAGCCTCCACACATTTATAAAATGAGTATCAAAATAAATGCCCCTTGAATTTAAAAAGATGCCCCATAAAATATTAGCTTTAATCCAAATGATACAGCAAGTGATCATAGACCTATTTATATGTGCTACATATGTAATACTATTTTGTATATACATTATAAATTAATTATTCATTTTTATGTGGACAGATTAAGTGGAACTGAATCCTGATTTAATTTCTTGAATGTGGAAAATGACAAGAGAATAAATGTCATCCTTGGATATGAGCTGTAAGCTGTTAAGAATTTAGTGGAAAAGTGACAAACTGTAATTTCTTCCTCTTTGGATCACTGCTGAAGTGCAATAGCCAATATTCCTTTCTGATTAACATGGATAGCAAAGCAACGAATCCATTTTTCTGTTCAAGATGCTTGTAGTTTTATTATGCATATCTTGGCTATGAGACATAGTTACATCTTTTTATTATAATATATTGCACTGTGTCATGTTGTGGTATGAATAGAGACTTTAATGAAGCTCTGCTGATTTACACCAGCTGCTGCTCTGGTCCAATAAGTACAGCACTATGGACAGTAAGTGAACTGATGAACTAATTGCAACAGGAGGAAAGTATGGCATAGTCTCTATTGTTATTTTAAAATTATCTTTTTAAAAAAAACTATCTAAACGTTGAAGTAGATGTGCATTTGTTAGCACTAAAATCTACTTCAGAACAAAGCTTTAATCCAGCATGTCTAGTGTGGAGAAAAATTTACCTCATCTCATGCCGAATTCCCAGTGCTGATGGCAATCAGAGAATGGTAGAAAAGTATAAGTGATGTAAAGGAGGAAGTTCAACCTTGCAATGCTTTTTAAGTATGCAATTACTGAAGTGGTTTATGATAGTGATCTTTTAGGAATACTACTACTTTGAAGAAGTAAGTTTAGGATCAAGAGTTTTACTCTTTGTCACAAAAACACTGGTTGGTTGGTCAGTTCACAAAAACAAACACAAGAACCCTATCTTATTCAGGCTTCTCCTGAAGAAAATGTTGTTTTTTTTTAATTCCCGCCCCCCACAAAAAAACAACAAACAACAACAACAACAACAAAATGCAATGGTGAAAGTGAAAGTCTAAAAAGACAAAACAAAAACAAAACAAAACCCTACAAAACACACCCAGAAAACAAACAAACAAACAAAAAAAACACCTCAACAACTTAGGGGAGAGGGATAGCTCAGTGGTTTGAGCATTGGCCTACTAAACCCAGGGTTGTGAGTTCAAACCTTGAGAGGGCCACCTAGGGATCCAGGGCAAAATCAGTACTTGGTCCTGCTAGTGAAGGCAGGGGGCTGGACTTGATGAACTTTCAAGGTCCCTTCCAGTTCTAGGAGATAGGTATATCTCCAATTATTTGACATCCTATGTTCTTTAAAAACTTAGTCAGGGAATCCAAGTATTTTCATTCTTGCTGAATCATATTGATATTCAACAAAAGAAAAACAGACAATGAAAATAATCTTGCCACTTCTGAAGAAGAACAGGACCCTCTTCTAGGAGAAAGCAGGTCAGTCTCCATCTTACTTACTCACACACACACATACACACTCTCTCTCTCCCCCATGAACTCAACGGGCTAGGATTTCAATAGGGCCATGTTTCACCCCTCATGATCAAAACTCCACTATTGTTATTATATTTGTAATAAAAGAAAAAAAACAGGGCCTGATCCAAAGGGAATCCCCCTACATTGTCATTAATAGACTATGGAACAGTCCCACAGACAATAAGTAAATTGGAAATATGTGTAAGAAAATTTTGCTGTTCCCAAACAACTGGTTATTGTTATTGATATACACTGCCTGGACCCTTCTCCAACCTTACAGGGCCTACCTGCAGCTCAAAGACTGCCTGTGTGATTGCAGGTTACAGCAATGTCTCTTCTCAGTCCCAGGACCGGTGCTACAGGTTTTAGCACCCGAGGTGCACGGCAGTTTCGCCGCCCCGCATCCTGGTCACACGGCTCCGGTGGAGCTGCCGCAGTCGTGCCTGCGGAGGGTCCACTGGCCTGCGGCTCCAGTGGAGCTGCCGCAGTCATGCCTGCGGGAGGTCCACCGGAGCCGCGGGAACAGTTGACCGTCCACAGGCACAACTGCGGCAGCTCCACCGGAGCCGCTTGCCGCTCCCTCTAGCAAAATGCCGCCCACCAATAATCCTGGCGCCCTAGGCAATTGCCTAGGCTGCCTAAATGGAAGTGCCGGCCCTGCTCAGTCCCTTTGTAAGAAACTTAGCACAGTGCATTTCTAGCACTTCTGCAAGCAATAACAATTCTGCATAACAGCTTCTTTCTTTGTTCATTGGGTGCAATTTTTTGGTCCTGAAGTGCATTTACATATGCTACAAAATTACAAAACAAGTAACAATAGAAGATATTTAAAAATGATAGTTCAACAAGATTTCTGCCATTTTTAACACAAATGTTACAATTAGTTTTAATTGGCAATATTCTACTGCATCGCTTTCTGCAATTTTAGCTTAAAGTTATGGCATATAATAAAATTAATGACTTTTGGGATATACAGGGATCATAAAATCATCCTTAATTCTGCTTGTGACTTCATAAACCAGTTATGTTTGAACTTTCATATTCAAAGGACTATAAAGAAGACTTAAAATAAAGGAGCATTGACACTTTTAGAATAACTGCTCTGCTATAAACTCACACTATCTTAGTCTGGAATAATTTTTATATGTAGATATACCCTAAATCACAAATTATTCACAAAATTTGCACATATATAGTACTTTCTGCTTGGTCTCCCAAACTTACTTAATCAAACTTTGCAGCCTACGAGGTCCCTAAATGTTATTATCCCAATTGTGTAGTTCGTGCCAAAATCACACATCTGAATTTACACCAGATTCAAAGAGGTATAATCCAAAGAGATCCTGGTTCTAACTGTATTTTAATGATAATCTTTGTCTCTGTTCAATGCATATAGTCTAGCTAAGATTTTAAGCAAATAGCTGCTTTTAGGAATGGGTACTATATCCTATTTTGTAACTAAGATCTCACTACTTTACATATTTGGAAAGAAAAAGGATATCACTTATTCCTTTGTACAACACAATTATTTATTTTATCTCCAGCCATCATGTAACTATTTTCAGGATATAATTATTGGTTGGAAACAGCAAGCATTGAATATATTTGAAGTGGATTGTCCAAAATGAGATCTTTGGGCTTGTCTGCATAAGGACATCCAGGAAAATTGATCTGAATTAACTAAAGATGTGAATTTGAAGTGGATTAGCTCAACTACATTAAACCCCTCTATTAACATTCTAATTCCAGATTTAAGTGGCCTTAATTCAGTCTAATGTAATTCACTTTGAAAGTGAACTATATTAAAGAAAATTAAGGCCACTTAAATTCTGAACTTCAGTGTTCACACCGGTTCAATATGGTTTAGCTAATCCACTTCAAACACACACCTTTAGTTAATTTGATTAATTTTCTAGATGTCTGTGATAATGTATTAGCTCTTTGGTTCTGTGATACTGTATTAGCTGCAGTGTAAAATACGAGAGCAGGTAAACAGATAAAAACAACCCCATCCCCAAATAGTTATTTTCCTCTTATATCATTGTTTATGGTAATGCTACATATTTCAGTAAATTTACACTACTGGTAAAATGGTGCTGACTGTTGCCAGTATACTATACTTCATAGGAACCTACCAGTTCTGTTAAGATGAGACTGCAATCATGATGGCAAGCTGCAGAGAGTACATCAGTCTGAGCTTCTTTTACTTTCAGTCTTAAGACTGTATAACCTTGTGCATGTATTTTACAGTTAATCATATACAATTTTCTTGTTATCTAACAGCAGTTCTCTCACTCGGCCTGTCTGTCTCTCTCATATCTGTGGTGAGCAAAATGATGCTAGGGTTAGATAATACACTGAGGAATGTACATTACAACACATGCTGAAAGGAAAAATGACAAGATTTTTAATTATTATTTTCATTATACTATTTTAGGCTGCTAATTTTCATTAGTTTAAGGCAAAATGTAACTAAACATTGATAAAAAGGATCAAGAAATTTATTATTTCCAAGAAACTGCCAAACACACACATACAAAACAAAAACAAAAAAACTCTTTGTCAACTTTTTTTTCTTCTTTACCTTTTGTTTAGCGCCCCACCTAAAAATGTCACAGTAATCACGATATTGACCCTTTGTGATTTTCACTATATAAGGAAATATATTTATCTGCCAGTAGCTTTTGAAATCATTTCTCCAACCCATTTATCCCCATATAATTTCCATCTCCACCCTACCCCACACTTGAACAGGTGCTCTTCTGACATAAGTATTCAGTAAGTATGTTTTTTTGTGATTTCTGTCACAGGACATACTACTGACAATCTGCATCTTCCTTAACACATTTTGTTTTGAGATGCATGATTCCCAAAATCAAACAGAACTCTGCAGGAATCATCATCTGGCAATTTGTCAAAGCTGGAATACTGTTTAACTCTACACTGTAACCCTGTTTAACAAAACTCTGGTTAGCCTGTTTTATGTTATGTCCCCAGGGATGTAATGTTGCCCTTTTAAAATGCAAGTCGGTCAGCAAACCCAACTGTTGTTTGCAGTATTGTTGTACCAAGATTGCCAACCACAAGCCAACAAAAATCACAAGTCAGACCCCAAAAAATCATGAGATTAGCCCCACAAATCATGAGTTTTTTTAGTGCTGACTTACTTCTACTCTTCTGGCTATGGGTGTGATAATTTCAGTTTGAAATGACATTCATTAATGTACACAAAATACCTCCCTGGCTGATCAGCTAGAGACTTTGCTTTCCTTCTCACCCCGGAGATAGGAGAGCTGCCATCCATTTCCTATTATTGCCTTGATTTCTGACTGCTCAGAGGAGGTTAGGAGTCACAGTGCACTAGCCCTTCAACTGCACATGAATGGATCAAGAAGTCTGTCTTATGTCACATAAGTGAACATCACTTTGGCTTTAGAATTCTAGTTATCACTTGTCCAGAAGCCACTATAAGCTTCCTCGTGGTTGGGTACAGACGGTGGCCTTTGCTCATGAACAGGTGAGGACTAGTATAGCAGGAGTGTGGTGAAATGAAATGGAGCTGTACTGGCAGCTGGTACTCTTCACACAGCAGAGTAGATCTATTTGAATACACCAACCTGATATCCTATTATTTAATGTACTTGATCTCCAACTGAGCAAGATCATTGGATCTAAAATCTGGGATCTAAAGCCTTCCATCATCTGGAATTTAAAAAACATAACTTACATTTTTATTTTGACTTTTTCCCTTGCAGTTGAATGAGACATAACTATTAGAACTTCCCATGACTAAGTCAGTTCACATCTGTTGAGATACTGCTACAATAGTAAGGCAACTGTACATTCCAAGTTACCAAGAATCATGATGGCAAAATAATTCTAAGACAAATCTATTCAGAATACTTGATGAAAAAAGGACAGCAAAAAGAGACCAATGCATCTAAGTACTTGATAGAAATAGAATGTAATTATTTCAATGTTACATTAATGTTACAATGTCAGAATGACTAATCTCTGCATATATGAAGTCCTTGTTAACACATGAGTTTATTCTCATTTCCCTCCTCCCCATCCATCAACACATCACCGCTGGCCCCCGCTGCCTCCCTGGGCTCCTCACCCATTGCCCTCAGGCGCTATTGTCCCAAGATCCCTGCCTCTTGATCACAACACTCCTGGTCATTGCCCAGCTGTGAAGGCAGCACCATCGCCAGCAGCAGTGCAGAAGGAAGGGTGGCATGTTATGGTATCACCGCAACCCTTCCTTCTGCACTGTTGCTGGAGGCAGTGCTGCCTTCAGAGCTGGGCAACTGGCATTCTCCAGATGGGCTGCACAGGGAGGAGTTTCTGAGCCCAGGAGCTTCCCTGGCCATACAGCCCCTGACCACCATGCCCACGGGAATGGGGAATCCAGGAGTGAGCCCTGCTGCCTGCACCTCCGTGCCAGGCTGGCAGCTCTGGGAAGCAAAGTCTGACCCCACTCAACTGGCCAAGGGTGCCAGCTCTGAGCTCACCCTCCCTCACTCCCAATCCAGAAGCCCAGGCCCACCAATTTGCAGCATGCAGACGGCGCCCCCCAGCCCCCAACCACTGTGTGTGTGTGGGGGTCACGCATGTCGCCCACCTCTAAACATCCCAGCCACACCCCCAGCTATGGGGACACAAACAGGGAGCTCAACAATCATGATCCCGCTGGGTCCAAAACAAAAGCTGACTATACGCGTGCTTCTTACTCAGCTAAGCCACTAGGAGCCTTCACTGCTCACATGACAGATTGTGTCTGCTGCACAGTGGGATGCTGCATGAGATTTGTTCTTGTCAACTTACGAGCAGCTTAATATGAATCATGCTAGTAGGAAAAAAATATCCTGTGATTTGAGAGTTCTATCACAGGATCACAAGTGAGGCTTAGTTTTACATGGAAATCCATGCATCTCGTGCAATAAATATGCAAGAGTTGACATGTCTGTTGTAGCTATGCTGATCCGAGAATGTCAGAACTTCTGTTCATGAAAGACAGTAGCTTTCAAGCGACACAGAGCTCTTCTTCAGGTGTAGCTTGATAGCTGGTCTCTTCCACCAGTGGAAGTTGGTTCAATAGAAGACATTATCTCAGCAAAGCCAACTGCCATTCTTACCATTGCTCTCCCAGGGTGAGGTGGACCAATTAAGTGTGGAGACTGTTTAACCTGAGAAATGCACTACAGTTGGAGACCTGGAATTCTGCGTGAGCAGTGTTTCCTGCTATCTCATCACTATGGTGCAGCACTGGGGACCCAGAGTACAGCCTCTCTGTACTAACCTAACATTCCCTCCCTGTGCTCTAATCTACAGATACAGCTCTGGAGTACTGGCTGAGTTGAAGTCAATGGTGTGGAGTTGGCAAGCATGTTAATTTGGGGATCAAGACCCAGAACACAATATTTTGTAAGATGCCCAGTCAGCTTCATCAATGATCTCAAACTCAGCAATCAGGGCAAATCTGAACCCTTTGTGTAAATCAGGTTATGCTGTAAGCAACAGAGAACAGATAGTTGTTGTGCTTGATTGTTTTCTTGCATGTTACATAAGGGCAGAATAACCCAAGAAAGATCAATTACCACCTCACAAGAGGTGCAACAATTGTCTAATCATGTAGCTCTCTTTATACACCACATGATATTCTTAAGCAGTTATTTCCCTTGAAGAAACACCTTCAGAGTGTCATGTACTATTATATAATTCCATTCCCCAGTAATTCAACTAGTAAGAAGTAATTAGCTAAGTTATCCATTTAGGCCTTGGTCTGTATAGTGTCAGAGGAAAGTCTGATAAAGGAGGATCACAGAATTTTCATCCCACAGTTCATTGGGAGAACAGATTATTAATGAGCAGCAATGACAGTTTCAATAATTTGTTGCTTTGTAGCACAAATACAATAAATAACATTTTAGATTGATTTTACATCTAAGCTTTGCTTCAGTGTTTCTTCCAAACCAAAGTCAATATTTATTGCTTCGTATATTACAAATCACCTTTTTGATCAAAATAATTTTCTTGTACATTAAGACAAGCAAGTCAAACTGGTAACAATTTCTTAATGAAATGTTTGTGTATCTTTTAATAACTATAAATAGTCAAAAGCAAGTATCTTCCGTAATGGTCAGTTGAGGAAGCAAAACTATTTAATTCTTCATGGAATCCTTTTAAAAAAACATTGTATTTTAAAGTAAATCCAGTATATCAAACATTGCTGTTTACTGCACTTTTAAATTAATTTAATGTAAGCAGCATGGCTAATCCTAAACTTTCTAAAATAAATCATGAGAATTCAAAAACAAGTGGTGGATTATTTTTATTTGCTTTCTGGATTTTGAGAGACTTTAGGAGTTACATTTTCAAGCTTTTCTCCACAACCATAAGGACTAGAAAATTAATTAAAAGAAAAAAATATGAGTTTCTCATGCATAATAATTAAATGGTGAGCTGAGAGTTTATGAAAAATACCAAATATTACAACATCTGATACGGCAAAGAGATCCACAGGTTCAGAGTCTTACTATCACATGAAGTCCACTGACCCAAGTGCACATGGGAATCAGAGCCAAAAGTAAGCAAGTCCATTTAGGAGGACTAAAAGGAATTTATGTCTGGATCATAGTCTGATATCAAATGCATGGTTAAATAAGAGCAGCCTTACTGATTCAGACTAACGGTCCATCTAGCCCAGTATCCTGTCCTCTGACAAGGGCAATTTCAAGTGATCTGTCCCCTGTCAACTAGTCCCACCTTTTGGCAGTTGGTCGTTTAGGGACACCTGCAACATGTGATTGCATCCCTGACCATCTTGGCTAATAACCATAGATGGACGTATCCTCCATGAATACATCTAATTCTTGTTTGAACCAGTTATATTGCTGGCCTTCACAACATCCCATGGCAACAAGCTTCACAAATTACTGTGCACTGTCTGAAGAAATACTTCCTTTGGTTTGTTTTACAACTGCTGCCTATTAATTTCATTGAGTGACCCCTAGTTCTTATGTTACATGAAAGGGTACATTTACACTTCCTTATTCACCTTCTCATACAATTCATGAGTTTATAAACCTCTATCATATCTTCTCTTAGTCATCTCTTTTATAAGATGAACAGTCACAGTCCTTTTAACCTCTCCTCATATAGAAGCTATTCCATATTCCTGATCATTTTTGCTTCCCTTCTCTATACTTTTTCCAATTCTAATGTGTCTTTTTGGAGACCACATCTGCATGCAGTAGTCAAGGTTTGGTCATGTTATGGATTTATATAGTAGGATTACAATATTTTCTTTCTTATTATTCATTCCTTTCCTAATGGGTCCTAATATACTATTCGCTTTTTTAATGGCCACTGCACATAAAGCAGATGCCTTCAGAGAACTATCCACAACTCCATAATGTTTTTCTTGAGTGGTAACACTTAATTTAGAACCCATCATTCTGTATATATAGTTGAGATACTGTTTCCAATTACCATTATTTTGCAGCGTTTGCATCTACCATCATTGAATTTCATCTGCCATTTTGCTGCGTAGTCACCCAGTTTAGGGAGATCCCTTTGTAACTCTTTGCAGACAACTGTTAACTTAACTATCTTGATTTTGTATTGCCACCTCACTGTCCATCTCCTTTTTCAGATCAGTTATGAATATGTTGAATAGCACAGGTCCAGTAAAGATCCTTGAGGGCCCTGTTATTCACCTCTCTTCTTTGTGCAAAAACTTTCCATTTATTCCTGCACTTTGCTTCCTATCATTTAACCATTTTCTGATCCATGAGAGTACCACGTAAGGCAAATAAAGATCCATAATGGAAACAAAGCATTTTTATAGCGTGATGGCTGGAAAACATTTTTATATTTATTAGCTTTTTTGAATTGTAAATATCAATTACGGACAATAATGTCTGACAGTTTTTGAAACCACTGGTAAACTTTGATGGATGGTAGTTATTCACATAAGAAACACCTCTTGATTTGAACAAAGGACAAACAGACTTCTTTTATATTCCAAAACAGAACAGCATTCTGAATTAGATAATTTACTAACATGACAAAAGATGGTATCATTTCAGCTGAACATTTTAGAAACCTGGTGTTCATGTTTTCCACACACAGATTTTTTAGTTGTCTGCATAATTTAAACATTGATTGCTTTACAAAATAAAGATACTTCATTTCTTTGTCTGAAAATAATTCTAAGAGCCCTCCAACATGTTAAGTAAATGAATGAAAAAGTGACACATTGAATTTGTTGTTGAGATGAGGTTTTGATATTCTTTCTTTTTTAAAGGAAGAAGTTTCCCAATATCTGTTCATTTGTTCAGTGTTAACAATTAAGGCAGTTAACATGTTTCTGAATCTGCAGTGATTTAAGCAGTCTCTAGAATGTTTAGCACTCAAAGATGAAATAAAAGATGTGTGATCATTTTTCAGTTTGTAGTTTAAAATTGCCATATAAGAACAAATAGAACTAACAACTAAAAAACTGGCAAGAGCTGATAAAAAAAATGAGCAAGACATACTCTTCAGTCCTTAGAATACTGAGGACAATACATTCATTCACAGAACTCCAAGGTTAGGAACCAGCCCAAAGAGATTTAGACTCTTATTTCTCTAATACTTTACCTTGCTCCCTGACCTCAGCCTAACCTCCTTCATTGTTCTTTCCCTACATCTTCTCCCTCCCCTTTGTCCAGTGACATTGTTAACATCACCATTGTCCTCAAAAACTCATTCTACAACTGTCAAAAAAGAATTTATACATACATATACAAGTAGTATAAGGGCCCTACCATCAATCAAACCCTAACCCCATCCCTTGACCCGTATAGTCCTTCCCATCTGTCACCGGAAGTCCCACCCTATGGGGTATTACTTCCGGAGTCAAGGTAGCCACATGACCGGAAGCAAAGTGTGTCATGTGACCCCTCTAAGAACTCCTCCCACTACCCTCTACCAATCAGGAGGGATTTTGTCCCAACAGGACCGCCCCGAGAGGAGATTTTGACCAATCAGGGTGACTTCCGGGGCAGGGTGACCCGTCTAAAAGTGGGTCATGTGAGAGAGAGAGCAGAGGTGGGCAAACTATGCCCCGCAGGCCACATTTGGCCCATGGGATTGTCCTGCCTAGCCCCTGAGCTCCCAGCCAGGAAGGCTAGCCTCTGGCCCCTCCCCCGCTGTTCCCTCTCCCCCGCAGAGTCACATTGCTACACAGACAGCACTCTGGGAGGCAGAGCTGCACACTCCTGCTGAGCAGAGTGGCAGCGTGTCTGGCTCCAGCCGGCGCGGCAGCTAGACATGCTGCTGTGCATGGTAGGGGGCTGGGGCTGGAGGGTTGTATAAGGGGTGGGGGACCCTAGAGGACAGTCAGGAGACAGGGAGCATGGGGCAGTTGAATGGGGCAGAGGTTCTGGGAGGGGGCAGTCAGGGGACGGGGCACAGCCTTCCCTACCTGGCCTCCATACAGTTTTGCAACCCCAATATGGCCCTTGGGCCAAAAATTTTGCCCACCCCTGCCTAAGAGGGTCTGGTATACGCTGTCACAGTGAGACAGTAAATATTGTGAGTGCTGGTAAGTTGCGTAGACCATTTGGTCTGCACTTGGGCACAGAAGATTAAAGCAATGCTTTTTACAGAAGAACTTTCCAAATTGAGACTCCCCCCCCCCTCCCGATTCTCAGTAGCATGTCTTTAAGTAAGACGCAACCTTGATGCTTTCAGTCTAAGTCACTGCTACTGGCATTCTCTCAACAGGACTCTCACCAAACCAATGCCAACCAAAAGGTGGTATTGTTTAGGACGGGGATGGCCAATGCACAGATTAAGGTGCCTCAGCCACAAGCTAATGCTGCCATCTATCAGAACCCAGACAGGAGGCCAACAGTGCAAATACCAGCTCTCTCTCCCCCCAGGATTTAATCCCCTGGCCTCCTTCTGAGGCTCAGTGGCCCCAGGTAGCCCATAGGTGCAATTTATACCTTCCAGCACAACTAGGAATGAATACAGGCTTTGGGATGAGCTATTCTATAGACTATCCCTTTGTGTTCTCAGTTATTGTGGATAATTTTTCAACACACATTTGCCAGATTATGAAGCACCTATATATTAAACTTGGTTGCCCTACCTAGTACTTAAGCACCTAAAACAAGCACTTAAAATAAACAGTACCCAAGCTCAGAGGGGTAGCTGTCTTAGTCTGGATCTGTAACAGCAGCAAAGAATCCTGTGGCACCTGACAGACTAACAGACATTTTGGAGCATGAGCTTTCGTGGGTGAATACCCACTTCGTTGGATGCATGTCCAGTAGTGCCACATGGTATGAAAGGGATCCACTGCACTATGCAAGAACCTGGGTGCATGCATCCGATGAAGTGGGTATTCACCCACAAAAGCTCATGCTCCAAAACGTCTGTTAGTCTATAAGGTGCCACAAGATTATTTGCTGCTTTTACAGTACCCAAGCTTTAATTTTAGTACCCTGATATAGAATTAGTCCTCCTAACATAGGTGTCCACATTTGAAATTTGAGTAATGAGTTCAATATTGCATCTGAAGAGGGAGAATTTGCATCCTCTTTTGCAATTTGCTTTCTCTGTCCCTCCCCCTCCCACCCTGCACCCTGCACCCCCCAGTCCCCACCCCGCTTTATCCAAGATATTGTATAGGGATAAGGAAGGGAAAAGATGGACTCCGATAGAGGAAACAGGTTCACTAACCAAGCTGGATTTATTATGAGGAAAATAAAGAGGGATTTTCTGGGTTTAAATTACAGTAAAAAATAAAAAGGCCATACAATTTAAAAAACAAAAATGTGTAAGTAATGAGTAGTTCTAATGATAATGATCTAATTTTGATAATTGTAGGAAATCATTTCTTCATAATTATTAATTTATACTAATATCTGCATGTGTAGATGATTTTATATACATGCCAAAATTAGTAATTACGACTAGAACCATTCATTACTTATGTACTTTCAAATTTGAACAAATGGAAATGCCATTTATTAATTAAATGCTATATAAAAAAATTCCCCTCTCACCCCTATGGGTGGTATGTGTCTTCCTCAACCTCGGGTCCTCTACCAGAGGCCTGGGAGTTTGAGGGTTCTGCGCAGTATCTTAGCTGTTCCTTATATATATATAAATGGAGATGGAAGTTTGTCAGCCACAATTTTCTTTAATGAGTCTCACTCAACACTTCCCTATATAAATAAGGGGAAATTATTTTCTCTGATGACATGTTTTGCTCACTCAGTTCAATTTGATGGGGCTACTCTTTAAACTGAACAAAAGGAGCCTGGAGAGAAGAAATTAAGATAATAAAAATGTTAAAGTAGGGCAAAATCTGCAGGGCAGGTCTTTGTCCCCATATAAATGCATGCTCACGTTCATTTGCTCTTGTGCTACTTAAGAAGCCCAATTTTTCATATGACTCCAGAATCCTACTTTGAACAATGTACTGTGTTATTACTACCACCATGCTGGACAGGAAATGAGCCTCACTGACTGACTGACGTATCAGCCAAATTCTGCAAAACAATGAGGTTTTAAAAACCAAGTCAAGTTCCTTGAGTTAAAGCTGAGAAAATATTTTATTGCTTGGTATATAAAGGCCAAGTGGGATTTAAAGGAATGTGACTTTGCAGATAAACCAAGAATGTTCTCAGTATTATTCTTCTGGGAGTAATATGAAGTCACATGTAGAAAATTCACTCAGAGTTAGGAGGGCATTTGATCATGGAACAAACATCTAATTAAAATGATAAAGGAACTACAAGCTCAATGAATCTTTCAGTGGTTGGGCAAAAATTGTTAGTAACTGCATTCTACTCTATTTCTTAATCTTAAAAGCAGAGACAAGTAAGCATTTCCCCGTTTTTGTGACCAAATCCTGGTATACATAAGTTGAATAGCAGAGAACTGACATCAACAAAATTACTTTGTTTTGAAGGTTATGGAAGCTGCCTGTAATATTTCTATGAATACTGTATGTTCTGTTTGCCTGACTGTTATTGTGTTGTTTGCAATATAAGTTCAGGGGGTTAAACCAAGCAGAAGCTGATGGCGTGTACACAGGGACGCTTCAGATAACCCCCATTTCCAGATACTTAGAGGACAGTGTGGGTGCCAGTCAATTTGAACTGTTACCTCTGATCCTGCTGAGTTCAACAATCTGGCTTGTAAACGCAGGAGCAGGTGATCCAGGCAGGAAACTGGAACAAAAGCTTTTTTGAGTGGATAAAGGGAAAGCCGTTGAAGAAAGGAGCATAAACTCTGTCAAGTGTAAAAGTATAATAAGGCAGAAGAAGAAAGAATTTAAAGAGCAACTAACCAGAGACACAAACTAATAACATTTTTTTAAAGTACATGAGAAGCAGGAAGCCTGCCCAATAATCAGTGGGACTCCTGGATAATCAGAATGCTAAAAGAAAACTCAAGGTCCTTGCAGAGAAGCTAAATGAATTCTTCGCATCAGTCTTCACTGCAGAGGATGTGGGGAAGATCCCCACATCTGAGCCATTCCTTTTAGGTGACAAATATGAGGAACTCTCCCAGATTGAGGTGTCAGTTATGCAAGTTTTGGAACAAAGCGATACATTTAACAGTAATAAATCATCAGGACCAGATGGTATTCACTCAAGAGTTCTGAAGGAACTCATTAAATTACAGAACTACTGGCTCTGGTATATACTCTATTGCTTAAAACAGCCTCTGCATGAGATAACTGGAGGATAGCTAATGTAACACTATTTTTTTTTAAAGGCTCCAGAAGTGATCCTGGCAAATACAGGTCAGTAAGCCTAACTTTAGTACCAGGTAAATTGGCTGAAATGATAGTAGGAAACGGAACCATCAGACATGTAGATAAACATAATATGTCATGGAAGAGTCAACAGGGCTTTTCTAAAGAGAAATCATGCCTTATCAATCGATTAGAATTCTTTGAGTGTCTTGACAAGCATATGGATAAGAGTGATCCAGTGGATATCATGTACTCTGACTTTCAGAAAGCCTTTGACAAGGTCCCTCACCAAAGGCTCTTAGGCAGAGTAAGCAGTCATGGGAGAAGAGGAAAGTTACTCTCATGGATCAATAATGATTAAAATATAGGAGACAAAGGGTAGGAATAAATGATCAGTTTTCACAATGGAGAAAGATAAATAGCTGGGTCTCCCAAGGATCTGTATTGGGACCTGTGCCGATCAATGTATTTATAAATTATCTTAAAAAGGGGGCAAACAGTGAAATAGCAAAATCTGCCAATGATACAAAATTACTCAGGATAGTTAAGTTGAAAGATGACTGCGGAGAGTTACAAAGGGATCTCACTAAACTGTGTGATTGAGCAACAAAACTGTAGATGACATTCAACATTGATAAGTGCAAAGTGAAGCAAATTGGAAAAAATAGTTGCAACTATACATACAAAATGATGCGGTCTAAATTAGCAATTACAACTGAAGAAAGATCTTGGATTCATTGCAGATGGTTCTCTGAAAACATCTGCTCAAAGTGCAGCAGCAGTCAAAAAAAGCTAACAATGTTAGGAATTGTCATGAAAGGGATAGGTAATACAGCAGAAAACATCATAATCTCACTATCTAAATCTATGGTACACCCACACTTTGAGTGAAGTTCTGGTCACCCCATCTCAAAACAGACATATTCTAATTGGAAAAGGTACAGAGAAGGGCAACAAAAATTAAGAGGGGTACAGAATAACTTCCATATGTGGAGAGGTTAAAAAGACTTGTACTGTTCAGTTTGAAAAGAGACGATAAGGGACAATATGATTGAGGTCTATACAATTATCAATTGTAAGGAGAAAGTGAATAAGAATGTGTTATTTACCCTTTCACATAACACAAGAACTAGGGGTGACACACAGTCAATCTCAGGAACTCATTGATATTGGATGTTGATAAGGCCAAATGTATAACTGGTTTCACAAAAGAATTAGACAGGTCCCTCAGTGGCTATTAGCCAAGAGGGATAGGAATTCAACCCTATGCTGTAGGTATTCCTAAACCTCCAACTGTTAGAAGCTGGGTATGGATGAGTCCTAATTGGCCTGTTCTGTTCATTCTCTCTGAAATATCTAGTACTGGCCACTGTCAGAAGACAGGATACTTGGCTAGATGGACCATTGGTCTGAGTCAGCATGGCCATGTTTACGTTCTTAGAGGGGAGAGTGAGACAGATGGCTGGGGTGCAGAATGAACTCCCTGTCCCCAGAGGGTGGGATAGCTGGAATAAATGGCCAGTTTAGCATATTGGTAAGATGGATATCTGCATATACCTTTCATTGGGTTAAATCTTTTTCTTGTTATGTTTTGTACCTAGTTTTAACATTAAAGAATACTCTTTTTTAAGTCACTTGATTCACCACTGGTCTCAGCTCTGGAAGAGAACTTGTGGATAGGTTAACCCAGTCAGACCTGGTAGGCAATCACAGTTGGTACAAAGGATGCTGTAGCCCGGGGACCCATTTTAAAAGTGGAAGAATTGCAGGGTCTGTCATCTGTATGGATGCACTTGGAGAGACCAGATAGAGGTCAAAGATGCAACTAGCCCTACATCATGACATTGATTTATTGCTATATTTGTATTACTCTAGGTTGGATCTACAAGACCCAGCTGAGATCAAGGCCTCACATCTAGTAAGATCCTGCCCCAAAAGTCTTATACTCTAAATAGACAAGAGATAAAGGATGAAGGCAAGACAGAGGCAAAGATAGGGGAAGTGACTTGTCCAAAGTCACACAGCAAGTCAGTGACCAACCTTGAATTAAAACTCAGTTGTTATTTCTCCTAGTCCAGTGGTCTATTGATGGGATCACACTGCCTCCCCTGTTTTATTCTGCCAGTCAGATAAAGAATATTTCACTTATTAGCAGGAGAGAAACACAAAAATGGAACAAATTTTAGATGTATCTACTATGCAGTAAACAACTATTTAGAACAATCTAAACGATCTAAGCCTATTTCTGCCCATTGTAAACCAGAAGTAAATCCCTGCCTGAAGTCAATGTGGTTACAGCGGTGTAAAAACAAAACAGTCAGACCAAAACAGGTCCAAAATCCCATTCTTAATTACATTTAATTTGATCACCACAGGGCTTATTCCTAATGTTTATAAATTCCTAAACAAATCCAAATGAGATTTGGCAATTCAGTTTCAACAAAATCGGTAAATAAAAGCACAACCATTCATTGAAAAGCCATATGTGTCCATGTCTTTGAGGCTTCATGATTTAATAATCAGTACATTTTACAATAGAGCCAGTACAGATAAATGCAGTTCAAATCTAGTTTGTGTTGACTTAATTTTTAAGAACATGAAATTAATGCAGCCAAAGGGTTGAGACTTTTGGGCTAAGGAGCATCCCGGGTGAAAATACAATCACAGGCAGGCTAGAAGACTAGACAGTGGGCCAAAAGCAAAGGGACAGAGATGCAGGGTGAGAAATAAGGGACATATTTCTGGCAAGAGTGCAGGTTCTGTGCAGTCTCAGCTGGGGTATCTGCAAGTCAAATTACCAGTGTGCAGATCTGGTCTCCTACAAAGCAGGACTTACATAATGGGGTAAATAAGTTAGACTAGAAAAATATCCAGAGTTTCTGCTGTTGCTGTATATTTCAAAAAACATATCACACAACTATAGAGAAATCACTCTTCTTAAACTATAAGATTATTCTTGTTATGTTAGAAATATACAATACAACCCCTAATAAGAATTATCAAACATTTGAGATATCATATTCTAAAAGGAAAAAAAAAACAAAAAACATTCATCTGAAGCATAGATTAAAGTGTCATCAGAGGTACTGCCTTCTTTGGTTCAAATGAAAAACCAGAAAATGCCTTTGGAAGCATAAATTAAAGATGACCTGGTATGATGTTCTCCTTTTATTAAATGAATATTTAAGCCAAGATTCTCTCCGTTCCCTCGCATTAAAAAACAAAAACAAGAACACTATTGATTCTGGTGCCCAAATCAATTTTGGGGTCCATATTTTCAGAAAGTGCTGAATAACTAGCTGAAAAGTGCTGAAAAGCAGACCCTTTTTAAAGGTGTCTCCAGTCAGGCTTACACAAATTGGGAGATCAAAATCTTAGTCCTAACCTCCAAATTAAAAACATTCATTTGAAGCTTTTGGCCACAAAGAACACCAGGTAATTAAAAATAGAGAAAACCTAACATCAAAAAAATGTCAGAGATGACAAGAACAAAACTCAGATTCCTATATATTTGTTGAATACAATAAGTTTTGTGGGGATATGACCCTGATGATGCTCATCAATCTCTGCGTGAATAGTTTTTTTCATAAAAGAATTCAGTCTCTCAGATCTGAGATTCACAAGAACTAGATTGCATCAAGAGAAAAAGAATTTTGATCTAAAAAAAAGTGCTCTCCTTTCATGGTTTAAAATCCTTCTGAGAGTCCTTTACAATTCACTCTAACGTACACATCCAAATCCTACAATTGATTTTGGCCCAGGTCACCTCTCTAATTTAAATAGAAGGCTGTGAGAGTCACGACAGAGAACACATGTCATACAGAACATACTAAACTGTAGCTGGAATTTCCCCAAAAATATTTCAACCTTTCTTGGCTTGAAAAACCTTTCCTCCATTTAGACTTATAAAACTATTTCCTTGGTAGGCTCTTAACACTAGTATTAGGCAAATGTATTTTTCTTTCACATTCATAGTTCTGATGCTGCACGCTACTGTGAATTTGTTCCAGAAAATCTAAGCAAGACAACAGATTATTTATTTATGTATGTGAGTGACCAGCGTATACTCAATTTCTTGTGAATTCTGGCTTAATCTGGCTTTCTTGCCAGGTGGGTGCTTAAAAAGAGAGAAATGTAGTAAAGAAACAAGGTGGGTGAGGTAATATCTTTTATTGGACCAACTTTTGTTGGTGAAAGAGAAGCTTTCAAGCTTCCTGAATTAGACCTCTATGTAGCTCGAAAGCCTGTCTCTTTCACCAACTGAAGTTGGTCCAATAAATGATACTACCTCATCCTCTTTGTCTCTAGTATCCTGGGACCAACACGGCCAGTGGTGCAAATGGAATCCATTTCTTACTGGCATGGGGGGGTGGGTGCACGTGTCCATCTCATGTGACCATCCATGTCACTCTTCCTCGCCATACCCCCACACTCTCCTCGTCCCTTCCCCAAGATCCATTCCCCTTACCGTGGGGAGGAGGGGAGAGCTTGTCCTCCTCCAGCTGTGCCTTCAGAACTGCAGCAGTGAAAGGAGCAGAACATGAGGCCACCGTGCAGCCCTACACCTGCAGTTCCTCCAGCATGGCTGTACCGCTCCCATCCCCGCCCCCAGACCTGTCCTCTGTCAGGGCTGCTGTACACACAGAGGAGACCCTGCATGGAAGGGATGGGAGTACAGCTGCACCAGAAGAGCTGTTGGCGTCGGGCTGCCCACTGGCTTCACATTCTGCTCCTCCTCTTTCCGGTAAACCGTACTAGCTATAAATATCTTGCTGGCACAGCATACCAGACTGGAATGCCCTACTTGCACTGCTGTACATGGCTACAACACCACTGCTTTCCAGAGGTGTATTAAAAAATGTCTCTAGTACTGTGATATGCTAATCTGCAGAAATGTAAGTTGACAGACATTCTACCAAACCAACTATAGGCTTCAAGTATGATTAAAATTGACTCTTTGTAACTAAAGCAGAATTACTTGTAAAGTGACTGAAGTATAGCCTAAGGAAAATTAGCCAACAGGAATGGCCCTAAGTATTTTGTTGGTCAGGTCAGGGCAAAAAAAAAAGCTGTGTGTCACAGTGGTATGGTGCCTCCTAGGAGTTGACACCCAGGGCAACTGCCATCCTTGCCTACCTCGGGAACTGACCCTGTTAGCCAAACATATTTCACGTTCTGAATCTATACCTAGCCAAAATGTTCACAGCCAGCTTGTCCATTCTCCTTAAAAGGAGGAGGTTGAAATGTCCAACTCCTTTTCTTAAATGGCTGTCAACTCTTAAACAAAGACAGAGGATCACAGTATTACTTCAGTGAGAAAACCTGACTAAACCCTTAATAGTGTTAAACAGTATGCTTCTGAGAAAAGAATTAGACTTTCTATAATTAGCCCCAGGATATTTTGAAGCTTATCAGTTTCAGCCTCAAAAGCTGCATTAAATACTAACTGAAAGTCTGCTCAATGTTACTATCTCCTTGACTGCTCTAATAACCTTCACAGCAGCACATATGTTCCTATAAGGATCTGACAGTGAAGGTCCTCAATTTCAAACAGTCTTGAACCCAGGGCTGTGGGGACCCTAGGTCTCCAACACTCCCTCATTGCCACCAAGACAGAGGAAGCAGCAGATTGCTGATTCTTGAAGGACAGACCTCAACCAGAAGTGCTACCAGGGTGTCCAAAGCCTGGGGCTCCTGATTAGAAGTGGGTTCAAGTCAAAGCCAGGAAGTGTGTATTGTCTGAGCAACTGCACAGACTTCCTGTTGCTGACGCGTAGGACCCCATTCCTTGTCTGTCTCCCATGACATGCATCTAACCCTGTTCTCAATTCCTGCTCCACTCATGTCCAGTTCCAGGTTCCTGCCTCGCTCCTGTACCATTCTTGATCCTTGATTCACCTGATTCCTGCCCCTACTTGTCACTTCTGACCATTGGCTTTGACACTTGGCTCAACTCCTTATTGACTCCAGCTCTGCCCTTTGGTCAGGCTCTCGATTCAGATTCTGGTTCTGACTCTTAGCTTGACTTTTAACTTCAACTCCTACTTTGACCATTAGGCCACCACATTTTCATCCTGGTTCCTAACAGCTCCTCAGAAAAGAGAAATACCATTCAAAATTAACTCTATTTCTTTTCTAGCACAAGAGTGCAGCAGCTGCTGAAAACAAAAATGCCACAGTAAGTGTCTCAAATCTTAGGTCCTTCTGCTCAGTACATATGCAGTCATCTGCAATCAGAGGCATGGCAGACATGCACCTATGAAAGTCTTCCAGTTAATCAGTACTAGGGGGTTAAAACCTTTTTCTCATATAAGGCAGAATGACACTGACTCTATCTTGCAAAGAAAAAATAAAATAAATAAATTTAAATTGCATATTGCTGAGACAGAGACACCAAGAATCTAAGTCCACATAGCAATAGTTTTCTGCTACAAATAGATAAATTAAAATATAGACCTCTGCTCCAGTGATGCACTTCAGTGTGTGAATGCGTGTGTGTATGAACAGATACACAAAGAGGGCATTACTGGCAAAACAGGCTAGGATTTTCAAAAGAGCCTTAAGGGCACTAGGTACACAACATCCACTGAATTTCAGTAGGATTTGGGGCCTAACTTCCTCAGATTCCTTTGAAAAACTCAGGCATATTGGCTACAAAGGCCAGCCTTAGGCATGGACCCTGCAGGAAGCCACTTACAATACCAGTTTTTAAATGGCACCTTTGGCCCACCCTCCCTCTTGCACTAGCTTGTAGGTGCTCTCTCTTCAGGGCACCTTCCTTCAACCAGCAGCAGTGGCTCAGAGCCAGGATCAGTCACCTCCGCATAACCCTCCACCCAAGCACAGCTTTGTATCTGGAACAGCAGGAGGAGGGAAACAAAATGTTTGCCACCAGTCTTGATTGCCCAACAGGGATTAGGAGTCCCTGGAAGGGTGTACACAGCCCAAAGCCAATGGCTGAGAGCAATAAACGATCAACTAATTTTACTCGTTCTTAACCAAGATTTTTTTAAATTACTGTGTTCCCTGAAGATAAAGCAATAAAAATCTATTATATCCTGTGTTTGTCTTTTAAATGCATCTTATAAAGATCCATGTTGACCTGGTTGTTGCTTGTCAGGGGCCATGCCAACTGTTACATGGTTTGAGTCTCTATTTTGGAAAGGTGAGGTGGCAGATCACAGGTGATAATATTTCTATCTTAGAGAATGAGAACAATATTATTATTATTATTAATGACATTTATGTGTATTAACCACAAAAGCAGAGCAATAAGCGCTTGGTACTGAATTAAATTATATATACACATACTATATACCAACTGCAGAGACTAGTAATTTAAGACATGCTTTTTCAAAAACAAATCTACCTGAATAATTGAGGTGGAGAGATTAATTTTACGTTCTGTCTGCAATCACTTTTGCAGTAAATCTGGTACATCAGACTGTTGTAATGGATGATGGACAGTTTCCACTAACAATGCTTTAAATTGCCTAATAATTTTACGCAACATTATTATATGTCTCCTGCCTGCGTATGAGTCCTTTCTTCACTTTCAGCTGAATACAAATCAAGGGGAAAAACTGCTTTAGCAGGGTTTTATGGTAGATCATTAAAAATATAATGTTGCCACAGCTATACTATACAAAGCAATATAACAAAACTAACCTTTGTGCCAAAGCAGACACAGGATGAATCTAAAGTACAATATTTCAGCATCCCTCTCCCTCCCCATCACCCATATAATTGAGAGAGGGAACCTCTGAGAGAAAGGATGTGTTCACAGAGATGCTATCAGATTCTCTTTCATGAGGTGAAGAGGCTTGCGAATGCAGTTTCCCTGTTTACAACTTTCTAACAGTAATGCAACAACACAGAGCTCCGAAGCCTAACGTAATCTTCCAAATAGACTGATTGAGGATTCATTCAAGCATGGATCTCTCCTACTTCCAAACAGCTTCTATTCATTTGATATATGCATTATAGATGGCACTGTTCTTTGTTTTGATGTTCAAAGACAAGAGAGCCATGTCTCTTCTTTGAGCATTACTAGTCTATCCTCTGATATGTCACCATATTTTTTTAAAAAAAAGAGTAAGAACAACTATCATGGGCTACTTTCATTTTTGTTCTACTCAGGAACTACTCAAGCCCCAGACTCCTTGTAACATTAGGTAGTTGTATGCGTACCACTGCACACTAATGGATGGACAGCTAGTTATAATAAAATATATGGAAATAATACAAGCAGTAGCGGCATGGGCTTCTAGTGTTACTCTTATACTAATTGAGTGGTTTCATCTGACATGTCTGCTATGGGGTTTGTAACTCTTGAGTTATTGTACATTACTGGTCTCTTACAATGCAATCTTTAGTCCAAGAATAGCCAGCTTTTACCACCTGCATCTAATTGTTGTTGTTATCCCTGCACTTTTAGTGATCTCTGATTTCAAGCACTTTCAGATTATCAGACACAAGATTCTTTCTAAGTGTATAGTATTAATTATTAACTTTTAAATATTATTTTGCCGGATGAAATGAAGGTTGTGCTGGTTTTAGCAAAGCTAAAAATTGCTAATTTCTACCAACCAAAAAACAAATAGTCTTTTGACACTTATAGGTGATTTCCTGAGTGTTTTCACAATCTTTAATATTTGACATCATTAGGACAATGCAGCATAGCATTTGAAATGCGTGGTGCAAATTCTGCTCTCAACTACAACAGTATAAATGCATAGTAACTACTGACTTCAGTTAGATTATTCCAGATGTGCACAGTGCACTGGAGTAGAATTTTTGCCTGTATGATCAAGCAAGCAGGTGGAGATCCAAAAATTAATAGCGTTCTCACTAAGCAATTGATGTCATCTCCGGTGAAAAATAGGGTTATTCTAACTCGAACTCTCTTGAATTTGGCCCTGATTTATATATAGTGTTGGTAGAATGCTGTGTCGGCTTTACGTGAAAATCTTCAGTTTGTTGTGCCAAGGCTGTTGCACTAATTCCATCCATAACCGTGGTCAAATCAGGATGTGCACTGAATTGCTTTTTACAGTATCATATGTGTTCTAAAAATCCATCATCAGCATAATAATATGTCTTAATTTATTCAGCTATCAGTCCAATGTGAGACACAGAGTATAGACTTTAGCCTCATTTTAAATTCATCTACTCCACACACAGATATATAAATGATGGCTAACTTAGAATAAATTGTTTAAGAAAAGCTTATTCTACTCCTGCCAACTCGAGTTGTCCCCTTTAAAAAACTTTGCAGTGCCCAGATAACCAAATGCTATGTTGGCATTGCAGAATTCTAACTATTAAGTGAAACGAAACAAACACTGAAGTAATATAATCTAGTTCTCTAGACTGACGGCAAAAAGAAAACATTTAAATATTTTAAGGCCAGCTACTGCATTAGTTTAAAAACACTAAACTGATAATTTAAAAAAAAAATATTTAGAATTATATTGTTTCTTCATTTATAACTAGCTTGAAGAGAAAGAAAAATAAATACAATGACATTGGATTTTTCTGGATAAACATTCTGCGCACTGTTGAAAACATGTGCCACATGCAGTCAACTCCAGATTAGCTGCATTTCTAATTTTCTCTGTAACACTTCAATACTCTGAGCTCCTTTAGTTAGTTCAGCTATAATTTAAAGGGGAATTTGGGAACATAAAGAAAAGAGAAAGCCTATATTGGGGCGGGAGAGGGAATACTTTCCCATAGGTTCTGAAAATACGAGTTCTGAGTGAGAAAGCTGTCAATACTGTCATTCAGAAATACTTCTCTCAGGCAAAGACTGATATCCAAGACCAGTAATCTGATCCTGCAAAGATCCAGGCACATGAGTAACTTTACTCACACAAGTCATTCCATTGATTTCAAGAAATGATGAATATATACACTCCATAAATAATCGGTAACAGTCTCTCTTATGTGTCACATATACATATTAACAATGTGTTGTGTCAGAGAGAAAATTTTTTTCTTATATGGTTTACAATTCTCCCTCTCCTCCAGTGCTTGGTCTCAGATTAATTTTTCAAAGTACTTAAATTTTCTGGATGAGGTAGAGAAAGAGCTACAGTTCACCTTCATTTATGCTGGAGGTCACAATGCTCTCAGTGTCTGATTAAACAATATAACCACCAGCTAAGAAACTATGGCTGGTTGTTGTTATAAATCAGAGAACTCTCAATCTTCCATTAGTAATTTTCTCTTGGAAAGAGTTCATGAAACTCTTTGGAGGGTCTGTCATTGTTCTCAAACTTACAGTGAATGTGTCTCTCTTTTCCTTGCTCCCTGTAAATTCCAATTACTTTTCTTGAATGGGAATTAGTGAAAAACTGTAAAACTGAGTTAATGAGAACTTAGCACTTCACATCCTTCCAGTGAAGAACTACCCTACTTTATCCCTCCCACATAGGCCACACAGATATTAGCATACTTATGTGGTACTCCTAGGGGAATTCTATGCCAAAAATTAAAAATTGTGCAACAAAAAATTAAAAATTCTGCACACAATATTTTCAATTTCCACAAATTCTGTATATTTTATTTATTAGAACAACAAAATATAATCACACTAGCTTCAATTATTTTTGGTCATTTATTTTAAAATACCTGTCAGCAACAATATCTGTAACAATACAGACAATAAAAAAGTTTCATAAATTGTTTTTTGACAAAGAGATTTCTTAGTAGGCATATGAATACAGTACTCTGAGTAATAATTCATTTAAACTATAGCTCAGAACCATATTTCCCGCATCCCCCAGAATCAGTGCAAAGGCTGGAGTGAGTCAAGGGTAAGAGAGGAGCTGAGGGAAAGGGAAATAATTGCTAGGAAGGAGCCTGGGTGTGAACTTGGAGGGTTGTTGGTTATGGGTGGGAAAAGTATGCAACAGGTTCTTTTGGGAGATGGGGCGGGACTGTTAGGGAGCTTCCCCAGTGCAGACCCTGGCTGACCCCTAGCCTCTCCCATTCATTCAGGCACATGTCCCTCCACCCCTACTCAGACACCCACTCCTACATCCCCACGTGGGCCTGCACCCCCTCTCCCATCACCTTGTGGCCCTGGGCCTCCCTTCCCCCGCGGCCCTGTGCTTTCACTCCCATTCAACCCCTGCCCCAGGTCTTTCCTCCCCCACAAGCCGTTATGAGCCCCTGCCTCACCCCCTAGCACCCCATGTTGTCTGTCTCCCCATTGCCCCTGTCTCCTGACCTGGCCCTACAGGCACTGTGAAGAAGGCTCTGCAGGCTCTTTCTCTTCCCTAGCTAGCTGGGAGCAGCTTGCTCTATCACCACAGCACCCTCTGGTGGGAAAAAGGTGGAACTGCAGCAACTTTTCAGCTTTTTTCTGCACATTAAAAATAGGCATGGCTCATTAATTAACGCACACATGCAATGGTGCAGATTTCCCCAGGAGTAATGTGTTTAATATTTCCCTGGAACAAGGAGGGTGGTCAGTGGGAGGAGAATGGGTACAGTTTTGGTACTATTTAATAGCCAAAAGGTGATTGGGCCAATGTAGGATGGTATATATACTGACAGCACATTACTGCTCCCTGGTAGCAAGGTGAAAACTTGAAAGGAATTGTGATTTTGAGCCACACTGTTTTCTAGAGCTATCCCATGGATGGCGCACATTATATATCAGGAATTTTGTCTCAAGTCACAATCCTCAGGAGGTTGTGGGGTTTTTTGTGTTTTTTAATATTTTGACTTCTCTTCCGTTTACTTCCAGGAACTGCAAACTGAATTAAAATCCACAAATTTTGCATCACATGGAACAAATCTCCCCCTAACCATACACAAATATTTTCCAAAAGGTTAATCCACAATCCTCTCCACAGCTTTGTATCACCATAAAAAAAAAATCGGACATTAGGTAGTTTGGCAACATGCTGAAAAACTCAAGAAGGAAAAAATCTAGGGCCTTGCTCCACAGCTTTGCAAAGTGGAATTGGTATGGTTCCACAGAAGAAGTGAGTAGGCCACACAGAAAGGGTACATACTCCCTGAACAGTACAGAGCTCCTCTCTATGCAAGTCCCAAGTATGGCAGTACAGAGCTCCCAACTCCCACCATGTTAAAGGGTATGTAAGTATACAACATAGGCTACTTCAGCCGTAGTGCTGAATTAGTCTCTGTGGCCTTCGACATAGACTGGGAGAGAAGGAAGATTTCTCCTCCTACTTTCCTCAATCATCACCTAAATAGCTGGCTTGGCTATTCAGGCTGAGCATTGGATTTATACCTCACTAGAAGCTTGATTAAAAACCCTTTGAAGGGAGTCAATGCAAGTCTTTCTAATCACTTTAATGGGCTTTGGATCAGTCCTAAGACTCTAGGTGAGCAAAAAAATACCCATCATATTAAGTCAATTATCTAGTCTTCCAAATTCAGACAAATATAACATGTTTGATTAGGTCCTAATAAAACCAAGTATGTGCCTAACTTTAAGCATATGACTCACATGCTTAACATTACGCACGTGATTACATACTTGCTGAACTAGGGCGCCTTAAACCCTAACCTATGAAAAATGCCCTTGGTGAAAAACAAAAGACCTTAATCATGATTTTTATATAACACTGTGTACTTATACAGCACCTCTCACCTTAAGATTTCAAAGACCTTGAATAAATGATAATCACACCTGTGATGCGGCTATATTATAATTGTTTCACCAGTGTGAAAACTGAGGCATATATTTTAGCCTGATTCTGAGATGTGCAATGCTCTTCCCTGCAACAAACTGGGCCCAGGGTTCACAGAGATAGGTTCTAAGTAACCGCATGCCTTGCTAGCAGAACCAGGAAGTCATTGCATATGTCTGGACTTCTAGGCCCCTGCTCTAACCTGTAGATGATACTGTCTGATGAATGTGTGACGTTTGCATCACACAGCTGTATGGTGCATTTTGCAAAATGTCACCTATGAGAAGAACATTTTATATCTATGGAACAAATGCCTGTATACTTGTTATGATTTTAGATTTAATTAGAACAACAGTCGTATCTATATCTACTCAGAGAGTAGAGATCACATATTATGACTTTCTCAGCTGGTACCAGGATGGGATGCACAACACTGTGGTAATTGAATTAATTGTATTATTTGCAATCTCATCTTGCACATTCTGAAACCAAATTTATATACACACACACCAGCCTAATATAACGTTTATCCAATTTTTTTTTAATTGTGCTTAATTCCTTTTCCTTCGCCCATCTTGCCCCTTCACCAATCTAACAGGTTTTATTTTGTTGCTAAAAGCAAGCTTCAGTACATCCTGCTGAAAATCAAATGCAATTTGTGAGCTGACTGCTAAACCAGAAGTTCTATTTCGCTTATTCCTTTTCTTCCTGTGGTTTATACAATGACATTAAACAGCTGAGATACTGAACATTTATTTCCACTTCAGAAGTCTTGACAGATAGAAGGAAAGCTGGTAGCATTTTACATCCAGCTTTTAAACTTGTTTGTTGCTTACAGGCATTCTGGGAGTTTGTTGCGTTAGGATGAATTTACTCTAGGAACAATTATAACTGACTCCTGCACAGCTGCATAAGCTTGCCAAATTGGCACCTCCTTGTCAAGTGTAAGCTCTATGATAAATTTGCAGTGATAACCTTAACCTATGCATATTCTCCTTTGTAAATATCCAATTGAATATTTTTTCTTTCATCACAGATGGACAATAACACAACAGGGAAACAATGCGAGGGAACAAATGCTGAATTCTTCTCATGGCATAATTAGAATCTGTCCCTGTATTTCTACAAGTTAGTCAATATTTACAATTCCTGATCTTAGTCACACATTTCCATTCTCATTTAAGAAACTGCATCACATATCAATGAAAGCACCCACTGGATACCGAACTCAGTGATATATCGTAACTAGTGGGAGGCAGGGATTTCCAAGAGAGTCAGCCATAGGAAGTGGAAATCCACTGCCTTATCCCTGACATAAGTAAAAGTGGTCTTACATTATTATTTTGTGATCAGATGGTTTCACAGCCCCAGACTGATAGCATGCAGTACGGGGTTCCATGCTGAGATACTGATTGTTCAGTCCTCTGCTGTGCTCAACACCCATTGGGGCAAATGGGTGGTAGAACTGACAAGGAGCTGTTTGCCGCTCCGCAATCCTTGGAGCAGCTAGTGGCCAGTTCCGGTCCCAACCATAACTGGCTGTAACAGCCCACAAAAGGGGCATTTGCCAGCTAGGGATTGTCAGAATTCAGTCTGGTCTTGCCACACACCCCGACACATGGGGCTAGAAAGGGGGTGTCAAGCTCTAGCAATCCCTGGCTGATAACTGGCACCTTAAGGACCATTAAGGCCTTGGGCAATTTTGTGAAGAATTACCAGTTGGCTGTTTAAAATAGCTATTTGGCTCCCTTGCCCTGCTAGAGCAGCACAAAGGGGTCAAAGTGAGGCTAGCACAGAACTCATGCGGCATTAAGAGATGAATGGGACACATGTTCTCCAGTTTCATTGGGGTGGCAAGAAGCTCATTACTGTCTTACAAGTAAGTTGTGTGTAGCAACCAGATATTAAGCTGCTGGATTATCAGGGCCAGTACTGAATTCAACAGCAGCATATTACAGGGGAGCTGGCCCGTGAAGGGGGTTGGTCCCGAGCCTCACCTGTTCCAGGTTTAGTCCACATGAAGAGAATGAACACAAAGCTTATGTGGTGGGGAGACTGTGACTAAAACCAAGGCCTCCTAGGGCACAAGAAGGAAGTCTGAGTTCAGTTCAGGGGGAGACACTAGGAAAAATGCACTTTTTTAAAGCATGCAAGATCAGCCGGAAAGAGACAAGTGAGGAGGCATCAGAGGAAGAGGCTCTGAGAAGAAAATAGGAAGAGTCAGGCAATTTGCGCTGCAAGAAAGAGAGAGTCCATTTGTTAGGGTGCCAGAGCTGGAAACCTATAGTAGAGGGTAGGTGTTGATTCCTCTGTGCTGTCATGTGAGGGAGTGCAGACACACCTTTCAGACTCATATTAACTCTGGAAGGAGTGGACTTTTCTGATTTAGCCAGAGGGATAATTCACCTCAGTGACCTAAAAAGCATCAGTACCTACTGTCTGACTATCTGAGAGGGGAAACTGAGCTGTGACACCAAGAGAAAGTGAGGCAGCCAATGGACCCAGAGCCAGAAGTCCCTGCCACACTGTATATCTGTCATTGGTTATAATGGATAGGAGCTTTAGTTATTTCTCTGGTCATTACTAGTGCTCTAAAGAGGAAATTCTGGAAATCTGCCTAGCACAGCTTGCTGCTGAGAGATGAGGAAGCTACAAAGTCTTTTTTGGGACAAGAAATAGCCCAAGAATGCTGTGGATATATATCTTTAGATAAACCAGTACTCTACAAGGCAATAATTCTACCTTTATCCATGGTGCCTTCTCAGTAACAGTAAATGTCTCTCTCCATATTATTTGAGAGTCTCATCAAAAATGAACAAATTTATAAACTATCAAATTACATTCAGTAGTGTTCTGAAGTAAACAACTAAATTCTCACTCACATGGACTATAAAGTGAAAATGAGGTTACATATAATCTGTGCTATGGGCCATATGCTGTGCACGATTTTAGGGCACAACACCCAGTCTGACCTCTGAGATTGCTGAAGACATGATCAAGGGAAGGACACAGCCAGAAATATGCTAAACATGAATTATTAGGCAGCATGTGGATCAGCCAGATACCTTTGGAAAGAAACAGTGACTCAAAGGGCACTTAGAGGTGTTTCCCTGTGCCTGTGTGTTCTCACCATGCTCTCAAGTGTTAAAGATGTACTCTGGGCATCACAGGAACTGAAATTTCCACTGGTTTTGTGAATCTGTTTCTAGAGATGGCTGGGATGACTGAATACATGAATATTAATATCCTACCTAAACCAAGAAAGTTACAGGCTAGGTACAGAGAGCCTGTACGGTGAGACATGATGCATCACAGAAGGATTCACCAAGCTGCAAACAATGTATCATTAAAAAGAGAACCTGGAATAGACTATTTTTCATAGTACAGGAGTGCACCTTTGTTATTCACAAAGGATGATATTCATCCCTGTGAGGAGGGTCAGCAAAAGAACTTTTCACCACCTAATTTCCACCTATGCCGTATTTTAAGAGCTTACATAGCACACACATATGTCCTGGTCCTCTGCTTAGGGGTGAATTATACCCAAATGCAGTACTGGGCATTTGCTAGATTTTCATCTCTAATTTTTAATAACTTCATACATTTCTTCAATACATTCACACTTTGTCCTCATTATTGCTTCTCTGTAGAATAATTTTGTTCATTTTAATGGAAGGATCAAAGTAAGTGTGACAGGTATAGCTGGTGAAAACTGAGGAGAATAATAGATTCCTCTATGTTTATAAATGCAAACTTATAGTATTTTGAAACATATAAACCTGTATTATTCCAGCCTTTTTGACTCTGAACAAAGCGATGTTCAGTCACCTAGAAAATGTTTTGAAATGCTCTTCCAAGCAAATAAATATTGAAATGCTTCAGGGGTATAGACAACTTTTTTTTTTTTAATTTGAGGGAGGCTAGAGTCAAAAATAAAATGTGAAGAACATTGTTTTAATGAGTGACTATGTATGACTAAATCAGCCCACTTTTAATCAAGTGAGAGAAATGATCTTCTGTTGCAAACTCATTAGTTAAATCCCCATTTTAGGGTGGAGAGGCTAAAGCCGTCACCAGTCCCCAAGTTACCTATACTGATGTGTTTGTAGGGGAAAATACCAATCAAAAATAGCAATCTACAAATCACGCAGCACTGCTAGAGGTAAGGAAGTAGGATTACCCCATAATGCATCAGGGACCTGATGCATTATGCAAAAGCAAGTTAATTCACAGATTCACAGATTTAAAGCCTGAGAATATCTAATCTGCTGTCCTGTATACCACATGCCATTTCATTTAATCCATTTACCTTGGTATTCAGTCCAATAACTTGTGGTTGGCTAAGCATAACTTCCAGAAAACCATTCAGTCTTGAAGAGATCAAAATGTAGTGAATCCACCACTTCTCTTGGCAGTTTTTTGCAGTAGTTAAGTCATCCTCACTGTTAAAATGTGTGCCTTATTTCTAAATTTGAATTTATCTGGCTTCAGCTTCCAGATATTGGTTTTTGTTATGCCTTTCTCCACTAGATTAAAGAGCTTTTTAATACCCAGTATTACTTCCCCACAAAGCTATTTATACACTGTAATCAAGTCACCTCTCAATCTTCTTTTTGAGCTAAAGAGATTGAGCTCTTTAAGTCATTCTCTCTAACGTATTTTCTCCAGCCCTTGCAACATCTTTATCGTTCTGCACTTTCTCCAATTTTTCATTACCTTTTTAAAAATGTGGACACCAGAATGGTATACAATATTCCCGTATCAGTCTCACTAATCCTGTATATCGAGGTAAAAAGCACTCTCTCCTCCTATTCACTACTCCCTTATTTATTAGTCCAAGGATCACATTAACCCCTTTTCCCACAGCATCACATTAGAGCTCATGTTGAATTGTTTGTCCATTATCCGCTAGCCCCTTTTCAGAGCTTTCCAGGATACAGAACTGCATTCTGCAGCTATAGGCTGCATTCCTTGTTCCGAGATATATAATTTGGCTGTATTAACACACATTTAATTTAAATGGGTTACATGATTAGCCCTTGCGTGATTTATACAGGAAAACTCAGAGATGTCAATAAAGCCAAGGAAGAGGACTCCTAACTCCCTGTCCACCTGTTCAGTCCACACGTTCATCTTCCTTCTTCTAGTCTAATGCCTGAGGCAACACTGCATCTGGGAGTGAGACTCCCAGTGTCGGGAGACTGACTTGTACTAGAGAAGCTCAAGATAGCACATTAAAAATAGCGATTTGGACATTGTGGCTCCAGCGGAGATTCTGGCTATCCATTGGAGTTCACGACTAAAGGCTGCGAGTCTGTCATGGTGGTCATGGACTCCATGATTCCCCAAGCGGTGGTGGCCAGTGTAGTTGACCTCAGAGCTGGCCTGAGCAGCCACCAGTGGATAGCTGTGGAGGCGGCTTGAGCAGCCGCCGGTGGGCAGCTTCTGAGGCTGTAGGAGAGCAATCTTCGGGAGCCTCGGAGCAGCAGGCGACCAGAGGTAGTCAGCCCCTGCCATCAGAGCAGGGACCAGCCATTGGCCCCTGGAGCTCCCCAGAGCACTGGCACCCTAAGAGCAGCTAAGATTTAGTCAGGGGTATTTATAATAAAAGTCATGGACAGGTCACAGGGCCAAGAATTTTTGTTAATATTCATGACCTGTCCACGACTTTTATTAAAAATATTCATGACTAAATCTTAGCCTTACTCGTGACTAAGGGGTTGGCTAAGCTTGTGCTTGGGTGGCTAACCCAAGTGATACAAACAACAGCAGAGAGCTCTAGCTAATGAATAAAGCCATGAAATAGTAAAATTACTCTAGGATGCCCATATTTATTCAGAATAAATGCCTTTTCTGTTGCAATCTGATTAAAAAGTAAAACAAAAACAATGCTAAGTTCTCAGCTGATGCATCAATATGGAATTCATATAATATATGCATACATACATCACAGTGGGATATATACATCACCATAAGATGATAATGCCCTTTTTCATGTTTATCACTTAATACATTTTCAGGCTATCCATATCAGGACCACAATTAAAACAACATTTTAACATAGCATTTTTGAGGCTTACCAGATCAAAATTCATAGGAAGAGAAGCTATATATTTCTTAAGAATTTCACTATAATCCATTCAATACATACTTTTAAGTCAACACCATGTAAATACAGGCATATAAAATCTATTAGACCAAGTGACATATGATAAAGCTTTGAAGAGGTTGGTGAAAAATATTGTACATATAGGGTCAAGGATCCCTGCTCTAAATGCAATGTTGCCACAAAATTTGCATATTTATATGCTCTGGGTCCATCTGGTCACTCTCTAGTGCTTGATGTGAAAAAACAAGGAAAACAAAATAGATTATCTGAATCTTTGTGAATAACGTTTTTGTTGTTAATAATGCTCTCCCAAGAACAGTTCTTTTGCCTTCTTTTCTGCTGTCTCTGCTGTCCTCAATCTATCATTATCAGCAGTCTCATCATTTTAGGTTATTTGTCTAATTTAAAAAGTAAGTTCCTCAAGGCAGGGACCTTTGGGCAAATTCTATTTACGGCCTGCTACAGAGCATGCAACAGCTTCTTTACCATGAGAAATAGCATCTGGATGAGATAGGGGAGACTGTTCCATGACTATTTTACACCACAAAAAGAGATGATACTGCTAATAATTTTTACTGGTCAATTATGTGTACACTTTAAAGAGAATTTTGCTGCCATGAGGCAGATGTAGTACATTTATGAATGCATAAAGCATCTGAAATGTCAGTGTCAATAAGAGGAGGTTCACCCAGAAAGAAAGACTGAGGCTCAGACCATAGGCCGGAAATAGGCAGGATCACCTTAACAATGGAAGAATAAGGTTTCATGAGAAAAAATAATGAAAGACAGCATTACCACAGAATGGGAGATCTTAAGATATCCCATCTAATTGTATCAAGTCACTGGACACATGAGAGATGAAGGGAAGAAATTCAGTTGTAGTTCTTAAGGCTATGTCTACATTACAGCCTATGTTGGCAAAATTTATGTCACTCAGGAGGTGCCAATATTCCACCCCCCGAGCAATGTATGTTACACCAACATAAACACTTGTGCACACAGCACTTTGTTGGCGGGGTAGCTTCTCCCACCAACATAGCTTATGCCACTCACGGAGCTGGGGTTTTTTATGCAGACAAGAGAGCTCTCTTCATCAGCATAGAGCATCTTCACCAGATGCGCTGCAATAGTGCAGCTATATCAGTAAAGCTGCACTGCTGCAGCACTGTACATATAGACCTCGCCTCAGACTGGCTCATTAACAAGAAAATTAAAATGAAACATAATAATTAAGTGAGGATACCCTAATGCTGATTGGGGTTTATCAGCCAGTTCAACACAACTGGGGGCTGAAATGGCAGAGGGAATGTTTCCATTCTGCCACCACTGGAGGTTAGTGGATTGCGAGTTACTTTCTTAGGGATTTGAGACACCTCACTTGGTGACTTCCTGAAGACTCCCTAGCAGCTGCCCAATGTCCTCCCTGCAGGAAGAGGAAACTGACATAGGACAAAACACGATGGAGATTTAGGCCACTGCCCCTCATATTTGAAGATGACAAAGACAAATGGGCAGGTCATTGCGCTCCTGAGGGAGAGGGAAGTATAGTGTGTTTCCCCTTAGAAGTTCAGGTTGCAGAAATTAAATTCCATGTGTACCTAGCAAAGATTGCTCAACTGCCAATCCCTTTGAATGGAAACTGTTGAGATTCCCACAACTAGAGTGCTTCATGCTTCTACAAGTGAAAATAACTGTACTTGAAGGGAACTTTTGTAGTCTACCAAATTTTTATGAATGCAGAAAGGTAAAGTGAAATCAAATCAGGTGTCAGATCTCTTGAGAGAACTAAGAGGCAAAACATTTTTAAATAGATAAATAAAAAACAAGGATACCTTTACAGCACACAAATTCTAGCAAAACTCTCAAGTGTTTACATTGTAATTGGAACGAATACAAATTCTCTCTCTTTGCAAGATAGATGATATATAGAAGGCTGGCTTCCCATAATACTATTTAAACCTATGAATTGATTTGCATGCATTAAGCCTGCAGATTTGATGCAACCAGACAATTCCAAATACTGTAGACTGTTCCATGAAGTTAAGCAGATAAAATGGGTAAAATGATGGAAACAGAATAGAAGTGACGAAAATAATATAGTTCTGAATTTTCAGAATGCTGCCTTATCAAAAACCTAGAGCAGTTCCAGAAATGGACAAATTATTGTATGATGAAATAATGCAAGATGTCATAATACAGTTTTTCAAATGAAGCAGAATTCATTGTATACAGCCAGCATCAGCATCTTATTGACTCCCTAAACCACTGGATAGTAGGACATTGGTTTCTGTCAGTTTGATCTTGTTACTTTCCTGGAGTTTTACATTGAAAAACAAAGATATCCGAGTTTTGCCTGCAAAACTAAACTACCAATGGAGACTTTTAAGAATATAGTTCAGGTAAAATAATATCTATATCATCTATATCTATAGATAGATAGATACATGGAAGAAGACATTCTTGAAATAAGCACAAAGTTAAAGAGCTGCTCTTACAGAAGAAATCAGTGGGAGTTTTACCACTTACTTCAGTGGTAGTGCACCTAAACAGAACTGAACTGCAATTTACACCAATCTCTTCACCGCATTTTAAAGGCAGGTCAGTGAGTTTTCTATTCAATTTAAAGTAAGCGTGTTGGAGACATGTTCTCAAAGATTTTCAGCATCCAAAATAAAAGGTGAATACATGCACCATTCGGGCTCTGGGTGTGGGTAATATCTAGTCAGTGGAATACTGTACAACCTAGCTAATGTTCAGGAGGGTCCTTGCAAAGAATTTCATTTGTCTGAAAATTATTACGGTAAAATATTTCGTAAGAGGAAACTCTTCTGGAAGGAGAACCAGCTAATGGCAATCTGGGATTTAGACGTCAAACCTATCCAAAGTATGAAGATACAAATGCCTATGAGGCATTTTCTGCTCAAACTCTTGTGTGGAGGTGAATTCTCATCTAAGCATGCCATTTAAATCCAACTTAAGTCATATTACTCATTTAAGTGTCATTAATGATGCATTTTTGCTGGGTCTCTGCAAACTGGTGCCTTTCACCCTGTCGGCCAGGCCCCAGGCACAGTGGAACTGTGAATAATCAGGGGCAGGATTTGGGGATGCGGAGTGCTATACAAACAAGTATGATGGGGACATACCATGTAGTACGAAGGAAGGAATCTGGCAGCATTGTCAAGGGAACGGCAAATCTATCATATATGTGACTATATGGCCATTCTCCCCTGAAAGGGAGTGCAACAGTCTTAGGGAATTCTGTAGCCCAGAAGTTATAGAATCCGGCTCCAGCTCAGCAAGTCACCTAAGCACATGAATAGTTAAAGTTGGGTGTGAACTTCAGTATCCTGCTGAACTGCAGCATCATTGATGAAGGAGGTCTACTGGCATATCCAACATTGCCACTCATAGACCTTTAAAGCAGCACACACTCTAGTTACCTGGGCTCTATAGTATGGCCAAGATTTGACCTCATCCTTCAGGGTACTGAACGAGTAGAGACAAATCACCGAGCTGTCAGTGTGTATGCTGCTTTAAGACAGTGTAAGAAAAGTTCTTTTTAATATATGAGTACAAACAGCTAGAAAAATAACTAGGGCTGTCTCACAATTAAAAAATTAATTGTGATTAATTGCACTGTTAAGCAGTAATAGAATACCATTTATAAAATATTTTGGATGTTTTCCACATTTTCAAATATATTGATTTCAATTACAACACAGAATTATACAGTGCTCACTTTAAGTTTATTTTTAATTACAAGTATTTGCACTGTAAAAATATATATATATATATATTTTTTTCAATTCACCCAGTACAGATACTGCAGTGCAATCTCTATCATTAAAGTTGAACTTACAAATGTAGAGATATGTACAAAAAATAACTGCATTCAAAAATAAAATGTAAAACTTTAGAGCCTACAACTCCACTCAGTCCTATTTTTTGTAAACAAGTTTGTTTACATTTGCAGGTGATAATGCTGCCCGCTTCTTGTTTACAATATCACCTGAAAGTGAGAACAAACATTCACATGGCAGTGTTACAGCCAGCAGCACAAGATATTATATGGCAGATGTGTTAAAGATCCATATGTCCCTTCATGTTTCAACCACCAATTCAGAGGACATTTCTACGCTGATCATGGCTTCTGCTCAATAATTAGGATGATCAGACAGCAAGTGTGGAAAAATCGGGACAGGGTGGGGGTTAATAGTAGCATATATAAGAAAAAGACCCAAAAATCAGGACTGTCCCTATAAAATTGGGACATCTGGTCACCTGATCCATAATGATCCAAAGCAGTGCAGATGAACATATGTTTATTTCAGATCACAAGGAAGTATTCAAAAGGATAGAGTTCAGTGTATGCACTGCAAATGGTGTGGCCCAATTATTATACATAAATATTCGTATTACTAATGTAAATATTTGTAGCAGGAGTGGCAAAATTTACTGACCCTCCAACCACATACAATAATCCTTAGAAGTTCGAGAGCTGCAAGACATGCACAACATGCCCCATAGGGTGGCACCTGCCAGGATGCGGAGCTTCTGCCTCAAGTTCCACCACCCCGCTGCAGGGCAGAAGCCTCTAGTTCCAATACCCCGCTGCAGGGCAGAAGCCCCTAGTTCCACCACCCCGCTGCAGGGCAGAAGCCCATGAGTGGCGGTTATCAAGGCTGGGGGAGGTTGTGCCTTCCCAATCAGCCAGGCATGGCTCCACAGCTCAGGTTAGGACCATGCAGCCAGCCCTCTCAGCACTGGAGAGGGAGGAGCTGCGCTGCCCATCCTCCTCTGCTGTAAAACCTTCTCCTATTGTCTGCTGCTGATCTCCTGGTAATCTGACACCGGCACCGGACTCCTGATTTGCCCTCTGGCCTGTCTCAGACTCTGGACTTCTGCTATTTGAGTTGCCTGTTGACTCCTGCTCCAACTATTAGCTCAGGTCACGACTCTGAGTGTTTTAGTAACTCTTTAGCCACATAAACAAAAAAATATATATTTTCTAGTGTCTAAATGGATGTCCCTTGCTATATGGTCTTTTAACCATGAAATGTAAACCTTATGGATCTAAGCACATAGAAAATGCCAGACTGGATCAGACTCCTGGTCTACCTACCAGATCAGATGCTTCCCAGGAAGGTGAAAAAAGCCCACAATAGGCAGACGTTGGGTCTCATCCTGATCGTTAATAGTCAGAGATTAGTTTAAGCCTTTGAGGTATAATATTCCTCCCACAAACACTATAATATCTTATATATTTGTTTAATAAATTGTGCATCTCAATGGAAATATATGAAAAAATAACACTATCATCCAATATCAAATAAGATAGATCAGAGGGTGCTCGAGACTCAGGTTACATAAATCATTTTCTTCTCAATGGGCCTAATCAAAGCTCACTTGAAGTCAATGGAAAAACTCTCAGTGATCTCAATAGGCTTTGGATCAGTCACTAGGAATAGTATTGCTTCTTCTCCTTATTTTTATTATTATAAAAATGCTTCGCTAACAGGGCAAGAAATTAGCCAGGCTTTTGTGTATATTTTCTTTCTCAGTTCTCTCAAAAAACAATGCCACCATTCTTTAACACCTATCCTTAAATTCTAAACATTTGGGAAAAAGTGCAGAATCAGATCCACTTTCCATCACAGAAGCAATGAAATACCACCACAGGGTGCCTATGAAACCAGGGTGTTCTTTTACTAGTTAAGTCTACAAACTCCTTAATTTGGGACAGTTCCACAGCCATAACCTGAAACATTCAGGAATACCATTTTCCCAATATACAGCATATATTTTCAGATTGTTTTGACAAAATAAAGCAAAGCAAGGAAAGAAAATGGAACAAGGTTGCTCCAGAGAAGAATATGAATATCTTGCTGACTAAAATTTAGCTTATTATAAGATTTATTGGCAACTTTATCTTTGCTGATTTTACATAGTTATCCATCATGCTTGAGAAATGAAGGGCTTTAACTTTGCACTTTATCTAAAATTCATGAAGTCTGGTTTAAAGGAATATGTTGCATACATCACTGCTATCTCAGACATTTTTTTTCTCATTCAGGAATATTTCTCTGTGCACTAACCTCAGAGACTAGGAGACTCACTATATATAGACAGCTTGATCCTTCAAAGTGCTGAGTACCCTCAACTGCAATCCAAAGCCACTGAAAGTCAGAGGCAGGAGTACTCAGCATTTTGCAGGATCAAGCACTCAAACACCATCTTCAGAATTTATCAATCACATTGCAAGGCAACAATTTTCTGTTTGCTCTTAAGATGCTCTTGTTTTGGCTATAGCTAAAAGAACCTGAGTCACAGAAAAGCTGTAGTTGTCATTGTTGCACAAAAGGGATTTTTAGTTTTTCTTGTGACCCATTTATGCAGACTCAATTCTTCGGCAATTACAAATCTATGGGATATATTTTTTCTACATTTTCAGTTCTGAAGTAAATACCACAAAAGCTCACTAGCACAGTCTACTATCCTTGGAATTTTGCACAGCTGCTAACAATTTCTTGAATGGAGATGAAATAATATAGAGGGGAAATCTAATAAAAATTGTAGATGTTTATATGCTCACTCAAGAAGTATGTGGAATAAAGAGGAAGATCTAGAAATACTAGTGAATAATCACAATCATGATATACTTGGCATCATAGCACATGACTGGGATATTGATATAGAAGGGTACAGCTGGTTCAGGAAGGACAGCCTGGGAAAAAAGGAAGAAGGTGTTGCTTTATATATCAAAGATGTTTACACTTGCACTGGGGTTGAGATAGAAGTGGGAGACAGCCCTTTTGAAAGTCTCTAGATAAGGATAAAAGGAGTAAAAAACAAGGATGATGTCATGACAGGGGTCTGTCATGGATTGCCTAACCAGGAAAAAGAGATGGATGAGACTTTTTATAAACAACTAGCAAAATCATCCAAAACACATGATTTGGTGGGGACTTCAATTACCCAGACATCCATTGGGAAAATAATGCAGTCGGGCACACGTTATCCAACAAATTCTTGGAGTGTATTGTCAACAACTTGTTACTACAAAAGGTGGAGAAAGTGTCTAGGGTAGATGTTATTCTGGATTTGAATCTTACAAACAGGGAGGAACTAGCTGAGAATATGGTGGAAGACAGCCTGGGTGAATGTAATCATGATATGCCAGAGCTCATTTCTATAAGGAAAACTAGGAGGAAAACCAACATAATAAAGATAATGACACCAAGATGGCAAATTTTAGCAAAATCAGAGAATTGGCAGGTAAGATCCCATGAGAAGCAAGTCTAAGTGGGGGGCGGGGGAAGGAGTTCAGGACAGTTAGCAGTTTTTGTAGAAGATATTATTAAGTGCAAATTATATCCATGTATAGGAAAGATAGGAAGGACACTAAGAGACCTCACTGGCTTAAAACAAGACATCTTCAATGATCTGAAACTCAAAAAATATGTGGAAACTAGGTCAAATTACAAAGGATGAAAAACAAACAAATACTCATCCACATACACAAGCATGTGGGAACAATATCAGTAAGGCCAAGGCACAAAATCAAGATTAAACTAGCTAGGGATATAAAGAGTAACAAGAAAACATTTTACAAATACATGATAAGCAAGAAGAAGACCAGGGGAAGGGTAGGCCTATTACTAAAGGAAGAGGGAAAGACAATAACAGAAAATGCAGCAATAGCAGAAGTGTTAAATGACTTTTTTGTTTTAGAATTTACCAACAAGGTTAACAGTGACTGGAGGATAACATAGTTAACATCAGAGTAAATGAGGTAGGATCTGAGGCTCAAATAGGAACACAACAAGTTAAGGATTACTTAGACAAGTCAGGTGACTTCAAGTCAGCAGGGCCTGATAATATTCATCCCAGCATACTTAAGGGATTGGGAGATGAGATCTCTTAGCCATTAGCAATTATCTTTTAGAACTTGTGGAGAGATAACAGAAAACTAGAAAAGGACAAATATAGTATCTATAAAAAGGGGAATAAGGACAACCCAGGGAATTATAGACCAGTCAATTTAACTTTGGTACCCAGAAAGACAACAGAGCAAATAATCAAACAAAATCAATTTGTAAGCACCTAGAAGATAATTAAGTGATAAGTAACACTCACTTTTCAAGAATAAATCATGCCAAAACAGCCTCACACATCCTTCTTTGAGAGGGTAACAAGCCTTGTGGGTAGGTTGAAGCAGTAGATGTCACATCTTGACTTTAGTAAGGCTTTTGATACTGTCTCATATGACCTTCTCACAAACAAAGTAGAGAAATAAAGCCTAGGCGAACCTACTATGAGGAGGGTGCACACCTGGCTGGAAAAAAGTACTCATAATGTAATCCATGGCTCACAACTGAATTGGAAGGACATATCAAATGGTGCCCTGCAGGGATCTGTTCAGGGTCTATTCAATATCTTCATAAATGGTTTGAATAATGGCATAGAGAGTACATTTATAAAGTTTGCAGATGATTCCAAGCTGGGAGAGGTTGTAAGCACTTTGTAGGACAGGATAAAAATTCAAAATTATCTTGACCAGCTGGAGAAATGTTCTGAATTAAAATAGGATGAAATTCAATAGGGACAAAAATGCAAAGTACTACACTTAGAAAGGAATAATCAATTGCACAAATACAAAGTGGGAAATGACTGCCTAGGAAGAAGTACCTCAGAAAAGAATCTACAAGATATAATGGATTGTAAACTAAAATATAGGTCAGCAATGAAATACTGTTGCAAAAAATTCTAACATTCTGGGATATATTACCAGGAGTGTTTAAGCAAAACATGAGAAGTAATTCGTCCACTCTACACAGCACTGATAAGATCTTTTCTGGACTACTGTGTCTAGTTCTGGGCACAGATCTTCGGAAAAGATTTGGACAAACTGGAAAAGGTCCAGAGGAAAGCAACACAAATAATGAAAGGTCTAGGAAACAACCTACCAGGAAAGATAAAAAAAATGAATTTGGAGAAGAGATGATTTAGGGGCAACATAACCATCTTCAAGTATGTAAAAGGTTGTTATAAAGAGAAGGATGATAAATTGTTCTGCTTAACTACTGAAGACAGCATAAGAAGTAAAGGACTTAAACTGCAGCGAGGAAGATTTAGAATTGACATTAGGAAAAAAAAATCCTAATTGTAAGGGCAGTTAAACACTGGAACAATCTACCTAGGAAGGTTGTGGAATCTCCATCATTGGAGGTCTTTAAGAACATGTTAGACAAACAACTTTCAGATATGGTCTAAGGTAATACTTAGTCCTGTCTCACTGCAGGGAACTGGACCAGATGACTTATCGAGATCCCTTCCAGTCCTACAATTCTTTGGCTTTGCTTTGTCCCTTAAATGGTGTCGCTAAAAATATTCCCTACACTGAGCCTAGTAAACATTGATTCTTTTCCTACCCATTTATTGTATTTATTCTTGCTATGCTCTTTTTTCTCTTTGTATTTCTTACCAGCTTCTGAGAGTGGATCAATGATAGCCACATGCTTTTGAAGACAGTGTGTGTCCTTTGATATCTTCTAAAAATGTTTAAATGTAGCTTCAAATCCATCCCCTAGAAATTAACTATCAAATCACAGATGTGTGTATTCAACATTAAATCTTAATGAACATATAAGCTACCAAAAAGATCTAAGAAGACTTTTAGAAATGACAGCATAATATTCTCTCGTCAATTAAGTGGGATTTTCAAAAGCATATAGGCACCTAACTCCCATTCATTCAAAGGGAACGAGGTGCTTAAATACCTTAAAAAATCTGGTCTTAGCCCTAAATCAGAAAGAAAAAGCTGAGTTACAATTTGGAATTTATTTTATTATTGTAGCCCTAGATGACTAAATGTTAATTACAAATGTATGAAATGCAGGTAAACAAGGATAAAGAGGTCTTTAATTAGAGTGAGAATAATATAATAATGGCACAGGATTAATGAATATATTATTTTCAAAGACAGATAAAAGATACTGCATGCATCTGCTTCTCTTTCTATATTGCAGTGAGAGGAACTTCGACTGCAAACTGCAGAAGATACAATTTAAGGGATTTCAACTGTCAGCATGAATGACTGTGCAATCTCTATGGAGAACTGGAAAATGCAAGTCCATAAAGTGAGTGCTAATTATTGTTTGGGTACAGAGAGATAAGAACATAGGAATGGTAGTTAAATTTGACCAGATTGAGAGAATATTACTTAGCGCTACAGATGCCTGTTGCTGGGATTAATACACTGGAAGTTTTGGAGAAGGTCATACTTAAGTTATAAACTATTCTGTATATCTAAATGTCACCACTAGTGTAAGACTCTGTTCTGGTTTTACCTCACTCTAATAAGATTATCCAAATGTGATATCTGTGCTCTGATGGTTCTTGGGAGAATCTTCCTCTAGTATAGTGGATTTGTCTCTAAGGCCTTGGCTACACTGGCGCTTTACAGTGCTGCAACTTTCATGCTCAGGGGGGTGAAAAAACACCCCCCTGAGCGCAGCAAGTTACAGTGCTCAAAACTTCCACTGTAAGCTAATCCCCAAGGGGAGATAGAGTACCTGTAGCGCTGGGAGAGCTCTCTCCCAGCGCTGGCACCGCGACCACACTCGCACTTCAAAGCGCTGCCGTGGGAGCGCTCCCATGGCAGCGCTGTACAGCTGCAAGTGTAGCCATACCCTAAGAACTGAGAAGACAGTTTCCATAATGGTAAACAAGTAATGGGGCTGGAACCCCTGAAAAGTGCTAGACTTTCATTTGAGGATGTAAGCATCAGGAAACTGAAGTTATATGTGCTGGCAAGGAAATAGAGGGAGGGAGGGAGATATTATAGGGATGGGTGAGGGGACCTGGAAACTGGAAAGAAAAAAATTTGAATGACAACAGGATCCCACTATCCTTTGGACAGGGAGGCAAGCAGCAATAGGTGAGCACACTCTCTACTGCCAGCTGGCAGCAGTAAGGCAGAAACCAGAGGAACAATGCTCGGACATGTGAGAGTTTTATATTTCTCTGCTAAATCAGTGATCCAAACATAAAATCCAGCACTCCAGGACATCCTATGGGTTAGTGACACTTCCCGTAAAACTCTAAATCCAGTGGATTCATCTTATCCATATGTGTAATTTATTGATCTTTAAAATACCCAATATGAAAATATGCTTCACTTTGATATTTTTATCACTGAAACTTAAAATGTAAGTTAATGTTTAATAACATTTTAAAAACACATTTCACTTACGCGTTTTGTAATCTAATGCTGAAAAATTGCTTACAAAGAAGTGCAAATGATGGTATAGTACACATAGTGCTAAACAAAATACAAACAATTCTAAATATTTAAAATAAGCCAAATAGGCATCAATGTCAAAACTCTATATCACGCTTGTCTGATGTCTCAGAAGAAGGGATATTCTTAAGATTGCTAAGGAGATTTCTATATTCATTTTCGCAGCAGTATGATTGCATACTTTAAAATGTACTTTATGTATTGATAGCCACACATTTAAAAATATATGCTATTCTGTGCAGTAGAACTATGATAATGTTAAAAAAAAAAAAAAAAAAAAAAAAAGATATCCTCAAGTGCACTTCATGCATTTTTCTGCTGGTTCTTGATTTCAGTACCTGTCCTGAAGTATCCTGCTTATTACCCAGTAAAATCAACAGGACTTCAAGATTAGGAAATGGTGAATCATTTCAGACAAAGTTATGAAAAAATCTGGCTATTCCAATCCTCACTTTCAATTGTTTCCATGTGTTTCTGCTCTTCCAGGGTCGAATCGGGCCAGAATCATTGTGTAATGTCAGGCAAGTCACTTGGGAGACATTTTACAAAAGGCATAAAAGAGAACTTGAGAAATTGGTTGTGCGTCTAACTCATTTTTGCCTTTGAAAATCTCCCTTAACCTCTTTATATCTTAGCTTCCTGATCTCTAAAGTAGAGCAATGATACTTGACCTCCTTGGTAGATCACTTTAAGCTCCACAGATAAAAAGCACTCTAAAGGATAAATATTAGTATTATCATTTGTCATCCAAACTGAACCTGATCTTCACTTAAAACATGCTTGACATCTCTGAGATCTGGAAGTGTTCTGCCTCTTTTGGTCACTACGTTTGCCTCCAGACAAAAGCGTTTTTCTCAATTCAAACATCATGAGAATCTACTGGCCTCCTACAAGATTAATCACAGGAATGCATTTTTGATAAATATCCCAGAAAATACTCAGCATCGACTTTTCTTACTTATAAAAAAAATCAATAAGCTATAGTTACCAATTATGAATGTCCATTCAATATGTTAGCTGACAAATTCAGTAAAAGTTGAAGTGTTAATTACATTTCCGTAGCCATGAAGAGAGCTGAATAATTTTACCATCTTAGAAACAAAGCAAAACAAGGCAGTGATGCCTTGCAATGTATAACTTAGCTCATTTTATTATAGACACAGTGCTCTCCAGGATGCCCCTCTCAGTTTAGTATAAAAACACGTTCTTTAAAATTGGCAGCAGGTGGCTTCACTTGCCCTTTTAGTTCACCTCTATCGGATGGTGGCTTTTATCTTTAAAGCAAGATGGTTCTCATTAAATGTCTGAAAGACAGTTTGTCAGTTACATCAACAACACATTTCTTTGAGAGGAAATATTCCCTATTTAAAAGAAAAACACAGAGTTAATCATATTCCCTACATTTCAAAAGAACACAGATTTATTCTTATACATAGCTGTGTTCTATTTCCTGGGCTTTCTTTTCTCAGACATTATATATTAATGTATGGTATTTTTGGACAGATTAGTTGTCTTCACCAGTTGTAAGTGAACATTTGTTTGCCATAAGTTTACACCTAACTCATCTTTTACAAAAGCCATTTATTCCTATTGTTTTTCTAGTCCCCAGACTTCCATTCTTAAAAAAGAGTGATCTGCAAAATACTGTACGGTTTTACAAAACCATCCTATTGTCTGTAGATTTCTAAGCATTTGCATTATACTTCCTTCAATGATTTGGTTTCTGTCTGAGAGGTTTTCTTCAACCTCTGTGTATTCATGTCACACAAACATTGGAACAGACAGCATGTTGGGGGACCTGGAACAACAGATGCTACTGTAGATTTACAAATGAAACCAACAAAATGAAGCAAACCCTCAATCCCACACCTACATTATCTTTACTGCTGTCTTCACAGCAAATTCGATACAATACTCTATGAGGTCTTCTGTGAGTTAGTAAAGGCACCAAAATATCACATTGTGTTTACATGGCAGGAATCACCATAATTGGAATCTCATGGGTATTTGTTACTACGGGTTGTAAAAAATCCAGGTCTCCTACAGATACGGAGTGAAATCATATTGAAATTAATGAGAGTTTTGCTATTGACTTCAATGGGGACAGGATTTCACAGCTGTAATTCAAAGGCTGTAACACACAAAGTTGAATTCTGCACTGTCAATGGTAATTAACGAATTATTTTAATTCTATCTGATTTTTAGACAGGCAGGCTCATACGCTTGTTTTTTTTTTTATTCTTCTTTTTTGTTTTGCGCTGTCAGTCCTAAAAGGTCCACAAACAGCCATCATACTAGATGTGAAAAATGGTCAGTACTGTCAAAAAGACGTTATGTAAAGATAAAAGAGAAAATAAAAAGGCATACTACTATTTTTCCATGAATGTGTATTATTTGAACAAACACTGCAGTATGGAGATAACACTCTTAGTTTTGAGTCCATTCAGCTTGACTTTTCTTTATCATGGCTAGATCAATATCTCATTGATATATATTCTGCCAGCACAGCTGTAATGCTACATTCTTTCACTGTTCAGTAATATAAAATGATTTAGTGCTCTTAGCTTGAAAGCTATTTCAACAAACACAAATGATTTATAAAATAGATGGGCATTGTCCTAAACAAGTTAAAAATTATACATACCCTGGAAAATACAGTTAGACAAAGTTTTAATGCCTTTTGCGCTATTTTATGGCTAGCAAGTCATGTGGATACATAAGTGATTTAGCACAAAAGTAGCAGCAGGAATTTGTGTCCAACACTCCTTATACATAATTTCCTTAATTGCACTATGATTTTTGTCTGTGTCCATATACCAAAAGTTTACCATTTGGGCACTCGCTATACTCAGTCAAGTGTTCACATATTTATTGGCTTGGTAAATCATTATTTTCTAAATTTATGTTGATTTGTAAACTCATTCAACCAAAAGGAAATCCTGTCCTTTGCTCTAGGTTTTCCTTCATACACTTTAAAAAGGCAATTGTAAAAATAGACAATTCCTCTAAGCCTACCCATCAACCTACAGTTATAAATGGATTAGCCTAGTTTGAATGAGAACAATCACACTGAGAAATAACACTCAAGCCTTTGTGTCTACACTGATGCTATGCTCATTCGTTTGTGGCGTTAATACTTCTGGGGGAATATCTCAAGGTGTTTTGTACTGGAATACACTGAGCCATGCTATTCATTCTTTCCCAGTAGGAGTACTTGTCTCTCCTTTATGCGGGGAATTGTGGGAAGGCATTGGAGGACTAGTAGAACTCGAGCAGAGCTAGCCTGCATCCACACTACAGAGTGGTTGTGTTCACAGCTGATAAGTTATGCTAACTCAAGCTTTAGCCTATTCTGTTTGACAGGCAGGACAATGTGAGTTAATAACACCATCACGTGAGTGTTAAGGGTGCTTTTTGTTGTGGTTTTTTTTTAAATGTGGACAGCATTTAAGTTAGGGGAACACTAATTAAACTTTGAGTTAACTTTGCAGTGAAGACAAGCTCCGTTAATTATGTATTCCTCATGTTCCTAAATATGAGACACTTGAGGTCAGATCTGCATAAGCCTTGAGCAACTGCAGCTGAAGTCAACTGGAGCCGTGCTTTGAACAAATACATTGCTATAAAAATCTTAAGTATTCTGAAAAATTAGGCCCTAGGTGTCACAAGGTAGGCACCCTAAACTAGTGGACACTTAATCTGATCTGAATCTTTGTGCTCTCAGTTCCTCACCTGTAAAATGTACCTCGCTGGGTGTTATGAAGGTAACTCCATTAAAGATTGTAACATGCTCAGATACTATGATAATGGTGGATATAAAAGTACTTAAAATAAAAATCTATCATAGATTGTGTTTTTTTTCGTACTGAAGTTTAGACACTGTTCTTCTCTCCCAAGACATACATCATTAGCTTCTGGCAGAAATCAACATTCAAATCCCTGTCTTAAGAATGACTTTTGGGTAGGGAGGGGCAAGAAGAGAACAGTGCTTCACATTACTAATAAAATGCTATCACACTGATGCTCATAAAACAGATGATCTGAATGCATCATTTTATAGTCATTGTGTAAATATACATATAGGCACACACGGAATCTGTGCTAAGGTTTCACCATGACATGCTGGCTGGGTAACTTTTTTTTTCTAAAAACTCTGCAATGTTCATTTAATAATTAAATACTATAGAAAGCCAAAAATTCTAGCTGCATCTACCACTAATTTAGCCTGCCACACATGGCTACACACCACTTTTTCACAGAAAAGTTTTTGGGAAAAAAACCTTCATAATGATCACCAGATAGCATGTAACCTTTTCTCTAACCTTATGCTGCTGTATTTATGCAAAAAAATAAAATCACCCACCCATCACTATTAATTATCACAGGTTTGAGCTCACTTGATATGAGAAACAATATTTTTATATCTGAAAAATCTCACTAATTTTCATTTATTTAAAATTTTATTTGGTTTTCAAAGAATTGATGTAATAAATCAAAAATATATCCTCCGTTTGTCAAAAAAGTGAAGTGAAATGAAATTGAATGGCATATCATATTTATCACTGCAAACCATTACATGGCCACACAAAGAAATTCGATAACTTAGAGTTAGGGTTAGTAGACTGTATAGCCCAAAACATAAATGGTAGAAAGTTCAACAGCCTTCAGCAAACCACTTAAATTCACCACTCAGTAACAACTGCTTCCTCCTCCCACTCTCTATGTAAAAAGAACTCTTCAGCTCCAACCTATAGGCATAGACCTGTATGTTTCAGTGACTAATGACTGAATCACAGAAAGCTCATGAGAGCTGCCTCCACTATGGAGCTGGTGAAACTGCTACAAAGCCATTTGAGTTCCAAGATTCCCTGCTTCCTGCCATCTCCCAGTAATAGGGGCTGCATACCGTGAGAGGAGAAAAGTGGAGGGTGAGGGTCAGGGGAGAACTTGCTGCTGAAGATGCCTCAGGAATTGTAGCTACCAACTCTGCTCCAGATGCAGCTCCTTCACTGGTTCACAAAAGGGGACATAAGCAAGTTTGTGGAGAGATTGGAGATGTATGGGAACAGGAGGAAATAATAAGTGGAACGCGGACAAAGGGAAAGCAGAAAATGTCAGCAGCTGGGCTGAAATGCAGAGGTCCCAGCTGACTCTATAACCCCAGCCCCACTGCAGACCCCAATTTCCTGGCCTATGTTGGCATTCTCATGGCCTCTCTTTCATCCTTTCCACTAACCCACATGCCAAACTGATTTTTCCCCCTTTGTTTCTTTTTATAGAAATATGATTTCCCAGTTGGAATGGGGTTACAGGAGTGTGGCATAAGCAATCAGTTATACACATTTTGGGGAAGACCAGGTCTGTACAGCAGTACTGGGCACCCCAGTTCTCCAGCTCTGCTCTCTAGCCTCACCGCCAATGTACATGCCTCTTCCCTTACCCTACCTCCCACCTCATCCCTCAATCCTTGCAGCACAGAGTTAATTGGATAGATTTATTCATATTGCTCCGGTTGAGGCCCAGTTCTAATAAACCAGGTTCTCCTCAGTGGGGTTGCTGTCTTATAGCAGAGCTGCAAGCTTTAGGCCTCCTGAGAATTTGGACTTCCCCCCCACCTCCCAGCTCCTGATCTCTTCCACGTCATTTTTTTTTAAATCAATAGGGCTAAGACAGGTTATGATGGGACAAGAGAGAGAGAGAGCTGAAGTTCGAGTTGTAAGACATTCAAAGCTTTGTGCTTCACTACAAAGAGCTGTCCCTGTTGTCTCAGAAATGGGATTTCAAAGATTCAACCATTTTTCTTGGCAGGGACCACTCCAGTTATGAGGAATAACTCTGTTACCTAAAAATTTAAAAGTGGCCTGTATCTAAGGTGTTATGAGTATTTGTTCAGACAGTGCAGGGATTGTGGTTATTTAGCTAGAAGATTCTAATCAAAGTGAGATGTTTCCTCTGCAAAAGCTAGTAAAATAATATTTTAACTAAAAAAATGAAAAATTAGTTGCCCAGATATTGGGATAAATTTGGAGATGAAATTCAGATCAACAATGTGAAATAGAAGAATATTATTTCTTTAACTGTAATTTGCAGTGTAACCTTTACAGTGCCTGCATGACAAAATATACTTTGCTTAGATCGTAAGAGAGGATTTCATCCACAAGACCTTCAATATGGATAACCTTGTTACAAATACATGAGCAGAGGGTTGGACTAGATGACCTCCTGAGGTCCCTTCCAACTCTTATATTCTATGATTCTATGATTTACGGCATGCTCAATTAAAACTGAGAAAAATCCCACCGGGCCTGGAAAAGTTACCCAGTTGAGATGTCAGACTTCACATAATTTATCTTATAAAATGCTCGGTTGCTTGTCTATTCTCATTGCAATATATCACTCTTTCAACACGGCATCTAGCAACATATCTTTTTCATGCCATGTCAGCTGGAAATTCAGTAACCTTTCATTCCAAGAGAACTATCTTTTTGCCTGATGAAATTGCTACTGTTTGTAGTTTGTTTGCTTTTAAATCACATATTACTAATATAACTGAGAACCTCAGATGTCTTTTGAGAGGAAAAAAGTCTTGGAGACAGGACCACCTTTTGTTGCTAAGGAAACATCCTGTATTAGTATCAGTAACTGAGAAAATGTCCACTGTGCGCGCACACATGCACACACAAAAAAGCAGCTAGGCAACATCAAAGTGACAGGTCCCTGAGATAGCGTTGCACTTCCAAAATCAGTCTAACTAGCAATACTAGCTTTCACCACATTGACCTCTGAATTAATGTTTGTTACTTCATCAAATCAAACTGAAGAATGCAGCAAATCCCAGCCATTTTTGGTGGATGTGTGATCTGCTAACAATTGCTAGGTTGATACTTTTTGTTTGCTTGTTTCTTACCCTTTTCTGTGTGCAAGCAGAGTCAGAATGACCTCTCCTCTGACATTTGGTGGTGAGCTGTGAAAAAGTACTTCAGGGGCTGATTTCTTTTGAATGGGCACATCCACCCTGCCTAGCATGATGGGACTGCTTGCCCAAATGGTTATTTTGGCTGGAAAAGTTACCCAGTTGAGATGTCAGACTTCGCATAATTTATCTTATAAAATGCTCAGTTGCTTGTCTATTCTCATTGCAACTTTGGATGCTGTGGGATCCCCAGTCTCTTTTTTATTAGGGCAGGAGTAATAAAGCATTGTTATCCTGGTTATGTGAATCAAGGACAGTAGAACTGTACTTGGCATTTTACGACTGAGGGACCCTCCCTCAACTAAGCAGCACTTGCCAGGCAAGGGACAAGTGTTCCAAAGCCCAGTGAATTGAGAGAGGACAGAGACAGACATTTGTACCTAGTAGTATGGACCCTTCCTCTCTCCACTGTGTAATAACAGAGCTAATTTAGACTTAAGTAAGAGTCTTGTTACATGCTGTGGAGCTGAAATCACTGCTACCTAGGTCTAACCATTAGACCTATTCTGGGCTGGTGGTTCTGATGCAAGAAGACTATCCAGGTGCACCTGCTGTGTGGCCCCCCCTACTAACAGCTGAAATCACTGAGAGCTATGTTAAGTGTGTGGGTGGGGGTGGGAGGGAGCCTGAAGACAGCAGGACAGCTAGAGGAGTGGTGCAGCCAGCTGAGTGGCTGGAGGGACAGCTAGCGGAGAGGACTGGAGCAGAACCCCACAGAGAGGCATGGCTATCAGCCATCAAGGGCCTGAGCAACAGAGAGTGTAAGGTGCCTCAATACCTCCCCCATTCCACCCAGACTGGGAGGTGAACTCTGCAGATGACCTTCTGAACTCTGGGGCTGCATGACCAAGGACAGCAACTGCGAGTTGGGTGACTTTTGCATTGCTGGATTTAAGACCCTGAGAGGAAAAGGACATTGCCCAAATTACTTGGGGGTGGGTCTTTTGCTCATGGTTTGTGTTATGAATTCTGTTTGTGGTGTTTCCCCAACATAATGCCACATTGTTTCCCTCCTTTATTGAAAGGCTTTTGCTACACTCAGACTCTGTGCTGGTGAGAGGGGAAGTATTGTCTTTAAGAGGGGCCCAGGGAGTGGTATGTAATTTTCTCAGGTCACTGGGAGGGGCTGGAGCTGGTTTTGCATTGTGTTATTGAAATGGAACCCTTATATACTGAACCCATCCCTTGTTGTTGCCAACTCTGACGGGCAGAAGGGTTACATGTGTATTGTCCTTTTTTATGTTTTGTATATAAATACACATATTCTTTGTTTGATCCCCCCTTCAAAAGATTAATGCTACACACACACACACGCACACAAAGTAAAAACATCTAAGAACACTGCAATGCCAAATCAAAGGCCCTTTTCTAGATTAAAGGCAACTGCCTTAATCTATCTGTGGAATTCTGTAAAATCTTTCAAATTGAAGACCTGGATTTAGAGAAATCGTATTTCTCAATGTAGGGCCTGCACCTGAAAAAACAGCATAGGTCAAATATTCCATCTCATGCAGAGCATAAACATAAGACCTATAAACCATTTAAGTTCCACTTAAATTTTCAAACCAAGACATAAGTGGGATTTAAGGAACGCATAGGCGTTAATGTGACCTCTCTGCATAGGGATGGATTACACCTCCCACATAAAACTTCCACTGGAATAATCTGGAGTCCTGTGTGCAGACCAATCTCATAACTCATTAATTCTTACTGAATTCCTCCTAACTCTTCAGAATAAACCTTAAAAAATACATCATTGCAAAGGTAAACTTATTAATTTTCACTAATATCTGAGATTGGACTTGAATAACCTTGAACAGCCAGAAAAGAACTTCTAGACTAGCATTAGGAGTTGAAAGTCATGTATTGCACTTTGTAAATGATTTATTTTATATTCATCATCTAACCTACAATGTGACCTCGGTGTCATGATAATTTTGCCATTCCGGATGCATGAATTATCATTAAGCTGGAATTCCCTCTAGAATATTACAAGAGGAAAAGTGCTGTATTATCATTATTATTTGTATTGCAATAGTGTCCAGCAATCTCAGACGATGTGTGTAGGGGGCACTGCACAACTGTACCTTCAGTGAAGTAATTTTCATAGAAACATAGGCCTGTAGGGACCTCCTGGGCTATTGAGCCCAATCCCCACTATTACAGGCAACTCCATCACGTAATCTCTTTCATAAATATATCAAATTCCACCTTAAAAGTACTTAGGCTATTTGCCTCCACTGCTCCTATTGGGATGCTGTTCCAAAACCACACTTCTCTGGTGATTAAAAACCTTCCTTTAATTTCCAGCCTAAACATATTCATGCCGCATCTGGACCACGGCTGATCATTCAGCTATGACTCACCCCTTCAACACAGCCTGCGGTAACTCATCTCTCAGGTATGCTATGGAGGCCAATCGCTGGGCAGAGCATGGGTCAGAGGACCCCCAAGTACAGGTATTTCACTGACCCCACCAGAGCCACAAGTTAAGTCTGTGCAACAGTACCATTCAGCTGGAAAACCCTCCTGCTGACTCTCTAGCTTCCAACCTGCCTTCCTGCCCTAGCCTTGCTATGTCCTAGTCTCACTCTGCTCCAGTCCTGTTCCTGCTTCCTGACCCGCCTCTCTTGGACTGACTCTAACCCAGCTTCAACCTTCAGTGTGCTTCCAGACTATGACCCTTTTTTGTCTTGTCTACAGACTCTGACCCCAGTTCTGACCAACAGGCTGTCCTCGGACCCTGGTTCCATGCTGCATTCAGCATGGTCCTGATTCTATGTCTGGCTTCGACCCTTGGTACCTGTTTTTGACCACTGTTCTAATGACCTGGCCTTACTGCATAGCCTCACAATGCCTAGTTTATACCCATTATTCCCTTTCCTCAGATTTCCAATCAAGTCTTAGATTAGACATATGATTCTGTTAGAATAAAGTAGGTAAATAAATGAAATAAAATAAAATAATAAAGAATAAAACTATTCTTCAAACAAGTACCTTGTCTAGTAGCAAATAAGACCAAAGTGATCACTTTTTGTCTTTTAACTATTTATTCAGGCTGTAGGGAAATAAAATAAAATAAAATAAAATAAAAAGAGCATTTGGTTTCCACATCAAAATGTGAGTAGTGTTTTGATCTAACTTTTGAGAATTGGAAGTGAACTGTGAAACCTGATTTATTCTATACCTTCTCCTCAATAATTGTTCTCTACATCATTCACAAACATTAAAAGCTATCCGAAAAGGTCACAGAAGATTTAGAGTGCACACAAGTTTCATTGGGTCTAAATATAAAACTTTCAGGTCTATCATCAGTAGTCTAATATTTTGTCCTTGCTGGTACATTTTTCTGATTTCAACACACATCTATTGTGCATCTTCAGAAGTATGTGCTTTTTCCCTTTATTCTGCCTTTTCGACATCTGGGATGGGGTGAGAAGAAACCTATTATACCAGGATACACTAGACAATGAAAAATAATAGTCACAGAGTGATATTCATTTGTAGTAAAGGGGATACATTCCTGTGTAATTTACATACATTTCTTCTCCTACCAAACATGCTCTATGACCTTGTGCAAGGCATTTCACTTTGCTAAGCCTCAGGGCTCAAGTTTCCACTGCTCCGCTTGGGTCAGGGCCACCCAGAGGATTAAGGGGGCCTGGGGCAAAGCAGGGGAGCTGCGGCGCTTGTACTCACCCAGTGGTGGTCCGGGTCTTCAGTGGCATTTTGGCGGCAGGGGGCTCTTCAGTTGCTCCACATCTTCGGCAGCACTGAAGGGCCCACTGCTACTGAAATACCACTGAAGACCTGGACCGTGCAGAGTGCAGAGGTCTGAAAGAGTGCTCCCTGATTCTCAGCTGCCTATCTCCAGCCCACATTGAAGCTGCAGGGAGTTAACTTTAATTTACCCAGTGGAGAATTCTCAAGGGATAACCTCAGGCTGAAGTTCACTTAATACCATGTAAGTACTTACCTTCATAAGAGCTTATATAATGCCTCTCAGAGGATAGGAGTGAAAAATACTACTGTTACCTTAGTTTTCCTGTCAGGAATAGGTGAACTGCTTAAAAAAAAACAGAATTATTTGGAGTCTGAATGAAACCTGAAGAGAAACTTCTTTGTGAGTTTTTAAAAAGACAAATGAATGCTTCCCACATTATTTTTTACTTTGGAGGGGGCGCTCCTTTGTGCATATGTGTATCCTATCTCTACACTTAAGTTCTGTTTGGAGACTATTCAAAACAGGAAATGGGGTTTCTTGTAAATAGACCCATAGACTTTAAGGTCAGAAGGGACTATTATGATCATCTAGTCTGACCTCCTGCACAATGCAGGCCACACAATCTCACCCACCCACTCCTGTAACAAACCCCTAACCTATGTCTGAGTTATTGAAGTCCTCAACTTGTGGATTGAAGACCTCAAGCTGCAGAGAATCCTCCAGCAAGCGACCCGTGCCCCACGTGGTTTCATAGTATGAGTAGCTCTTCCAAACCCAAGAAGTTCTAGAATCACCTGAACTCTTGTGAGCCTCACTTAATTAAATCTCTGAAACATTTGAGATTAGCTATTTATTACAGCATATACTACATTTAGGAGTAAAAAGGAAGGAGGGGGGAACAAAGGCACATGTGCCTGTGCACGCACACACTCCCTCCATTCTGAAATTTTCATCACCTACATTTGTGACTTGCCTTAGCCATGCAAACTGCACATAATTCTGAGATTATCATCTTCCATACTATTCTGCACTTACATGCTACAGTGATGAGCACTATGGACATTCCTAAAATAATTTAGATGGATTTGCTAGATGCATGTCAGTGGAACAAAGTCCACAATTCCTTATCAAGACATTGACTAAAAGCAGTATTATACCGTCTGTAGCACAACTAACTATTTTATGCTAATCCTGTAATCAGATCTCCATAGGTAGATCTTTGTACTTGAGAAGATCCTCACTGATTTCAAGGGGACTTGCAGCAGGAGTAAAATTCTGTCCTATGGATCTGATTGCAAAATTGGGTCCTTAGTCTTTTTTCACCCTGGATAATGATGATGACAGTAGCTGTAGAAATGAAAATATGAACTACAAGTCAATTCTAGACTGAATAGTCTAGTCTCAATGTCTATATTTTATTCCCAAGACTTGTTCATATTCATTTCTTTCTCTAGCAGAATGTGTGATTAATTTAAAAAGTTTAATAATCAATTTGGGACCATGCATTATATTTAATACCCAATGGTATCAGTGCTTCTTCCATAATATGAGTATCATTAATAAGCAACAGACATTTAATGATTCAATAAAAGATTATGAGATTTTAAGAGCAGCATTTTGAATCAGTTGAAATCTAGCTTTCAAAGAGATTTCCTGATACTAAGTGGAAGTAATTTAAATCACCATGCTTGTGATATTTTTCAGACCTTTAAATACACACACACAAACATATTACATAAAATATCCTGGCAGGAGTCCTAAAAGGATAGGTTGATGAAACCAAATCAAATCAAAGCTAACATGAATTTTTAACATACCACCCATTTGAACAAAAGAATCATTGATAACTTTGTAGTAATAGGAATTTTTTGACATGCTTTACATTTTAATAGAGCTACAGCTTATCTTGCCATCAATCCACTTGCAGATTTTTTCTTTTATGTGAATGGTTCTTTCACATGAAAATAAAGAGCAAGATATGGACCATGATATCTGTCATTGTATGCCTACAGTATACTGTGTTGTGTAAAACACAGTCTGACTATTTATTTGTGGCCCTCATTTATAACCTTAAAAGTTCAGATTTCAGTTCAGGAACTTGTGTTTGATGGAAATGTTTCTGCATTCACTCTACCCTGTGTCCAGATTTAAAACATAGGTAAGAGGTTCTTTGTTCATGGACCACCTTCTTAGGAAATACTAGATGTGGGATGTATGTGTAGCATCCATCAGTTTCTAAAAATCCCTGTAGATTAATCTACCTGCTCTTATATGTAAAATACCTTTCTGGACAGAACTCCAATCATATGGGATCACACACCAATGTACCTAAAAGATTACGGTGAAGTTAATAGGATAAGTATCAGAGGGGTAGCCGTGTTAGTCTGGATCTGTAAAAGCAGCAGAGAATCCTGTGGCACCTTATAGACTAACAGATGTTTTGGAGCATGAGCTTTCATAGGATAAGACATTTCCTTCCTCCACTTGCTTTCCTTCCATCTACTTGTAGCTGTTTTTGTTTTAATTTATGCAAACAGACCTGGAGTCTTAACATTTTCACTTCTCCAGAGAAAAATAAGGTGTTTTAGTTATTTGCTAATGTTATTCTGAGGAAGTGCACAGCAAGATAACCTGTTCATCAGGACAAATGGAATTTTAAAGCATCAGGATATAATCATCAAAAAATACATTTTGAACGATATGCAAAAAATTGTTTCTCTCTGTTAAATGTTCCCTATAATTTAATATTTGTATTACTGTGGCACCTATGGAGCCCCAGTCATGGACCAAGACTCCGTTTGTGCTCGGCACTGTTAAAAACATAGAACAAAAACACGGTCCCCTGCACCAATAAACGTACAATCTAAGTATCAGAGAAAAGAAAACATAAGGATATAGACAGATGGGGAAGTCCAAGTGAATAATTAGAGAATATTGCTTAGCATGATAGGCAGTGGTCTTTGCACAGCAACAGTTTAACTGGTAAATGTTTTGTAGGCATCATGATAGGTAGAAGGTGGATAATGAGATATCTGTGTAGATGTTTATGTGGAACGTTCTGAAGGGTGTGGGACTGCTTGGGAAAAAGTACAAAAGTGCTTTATGTAATGATTATAATAGCTTTTATTGGAATATTTCTTTTCTGTTGCAGAAAATTTCTGTATTTCAGTCTAACTGAAAACTGTTTTTTCTTTTCCAGTTTTCATCAAGCAAACTGAAAACTTTTCAGAGGAAAAGTGTTCATTTTTTAAATGAAAACTGTATAGGAAGACCACTGCTAGGAAGACCACCACTAAATGCACAGAGAGTAGTTGACTTTCCAATTCCATTCATGCTTGGCTTCTTTGCTGAGACTGCCAATTAATGGTGCAAACTGCAGTATTGCTATTGTGATATTGGCAGCCTTACCAGCCTATTGACAACTAAGCTCATTTTACATAGACCAATGAACATCCATCAGATGGAGACAACTTTCTATTTCCATTACTAGCCTTGCCTGAAAGTGAACAATCTACAAAGAAAAGGTATTCTGGAATTATATACACCATGCAGAGCATACGCACAGCAAAAAATGCTGCTGCTGCAAGAAGCAATGTTTTGTAACTTAAACGATCTCACACACCAAAGCTTTCAAGCAAAGAACAGCAGAACATTAGGGTCTCAGTATTTCACTCACGGGGTGAAATTCTATGGCCTGTGTTATGATCATAATGGTCCTTCCTGACTTTAAAATCCATTAATAAGTATTACGAGTTATTCACTTTCAGCCATTCACTTCTACAGAGACAACATAACTGTAAAAAAGGAAGATCCAACTAAAGCTAGTAGGTTGGAAGCAGCAATGAAGAGGGACACAGTAAATTTACAATGCAAAAAGCATGGTGTTTTGGGGGGGGGGGAGGGGGACAAATTCCCTTCACCATTTTCTACATATATTGTTTGTTTTATGCATGTCATCAATTTATTTTTATTTTCACAAAAAGCAATTCTAACAGCATGACACCCTTCCTTTTTAAAACTGAAGATACAGTATTAATGTCATGGATGCTTAAGAGAATTGCCTTCCAGAATATTTGTTATTGGTGCATTTTACAGTGTTCTTTTACTAAGAGCTCTGCTCTAGCATTACACACATGTGCAATATAATTTAGCAGCAATATGCATATTCCAGTCAAATTTAAATGGAATTTAATAAATAGAAAAAATAAGCAATTGATAAGTTTGCAGTAAGATTATAAAATAGTCTAAATGAAAGTTGCATTCATCTTTGCTGAAGAGGATTTCAAATAGAAATGGTACCAGGCCACAAAATTGAGATCCAGGCCTGGATTTGGGGCCCATTCACAGGTTTTTGTTTGGCCTGTTTTAAAGATAGGAGCTATTTCTAGAATTCAGGCCTGAATTTTGAACCTCCCAATATTTGAGGGGCATTCAGATCCAGCAATTTAGGTTTGGCCCATCTCTACATAGAATTCATGCAATTATCTCCCAATGAACACACATACTAGAGCTGCTAATATTCTTTGTCAACCTTTATTCTTTATCACTATACTATATCCCAATCTGGGGTGCTGTCCACGTTTGCACAACCTTCTTTGGTTTTCTTGTCCCTTTCTACCTACTTGTGTTTCAAGGTAATTGGGGTGGGAATAAAAGGGGGATTTTCTGCATGTGGACACTCAGGAAAGCTAAGGCATAATGACTAAAGGTGAGAAATCAGTGCACATTAAACCTGTGTGTGGATGATCTCCCTCAGGAGTAAAATGGTCTTGGAGGATAAAGTTACAGTGAACTAAGGAAGCTTTACTGCTGAATGAAAGCATCCACACAGGTGGTAATGTGCTTTAATTATGCACCTTGATTTACCACATTTAGTTGATTTGCCTTAACTTTCCTAAGTATCACCATGTAGACATGCCCAAAGAAGCCAACACCCCCACTTCGTTCTTTAACAGAAAGCGCCTTCTTTGAAGTCTTACAAGAGTTGCTCACCTGAGCAGGGATAACAACTCCACCTTTAAATGCCACACAACCCACCAGTTATCTGGAGAAAGACAGCATAAGGAAATGAAGTAGGGAGAATGAAGAGAAAAGCAGTGTTTAAAAAGTAATCTAACTGAAGTTACTACTGCCAGAGTTGGGGTAGCTGACATGTATGGTGTAATCAGAAGCGTATCAAACCCCTGGTGCCTGCTCCTGCTCCCTATAACTGAAGGACTACAGATGCTATGAGAAGAGGAAGCATTACAAAAAAGTACTAGTTCCTTCCCTTACCCTTGGTCCCTCAGCCTAAACCTGGATATAGGAGGCACTTTAATATTTAATTACCTAGACATGTCTTTAAACATATTTGTGGGAGGAGAGATGACAACTAGGGTGACCAGATGTCCCGATTATATAGGGACAGTCCCAATTTTTGGGTCATTTTCTTATTTAGGCTCCTATTATCCTCCACCCACGTCTCAATTTTTCACACTCGCTGTCTGGTCACCCTAATGACAACTCTGTCCCTGCTTCCTTTTGCTAATCTGAGGGAGCAAAAGGAAGTATTATATAGGGAAAAAGAAGGTCACTTTTGGTCCATTCCTGCCTGTTTTGCTTACTGTAGCTCCAATGTAATTATTTCCTTGGGCAAGAAATGAAAAATATCTATCTGTTGTCTATAACGCTAACTACATACATGGATGCAACACATAATTGAGAATAGTAAGAGCAGCTCAGGGAAGGAGTGGAGACAAAGTAAGATTATGGTGTGTGTGCTTACCTTTTATGAGTGTGCTTAAATAAAAGATCCATGTAAATCCTGCTGCCTGCTTACTTCAATTAACTGACAATAATACCATATACAATTATCACTGCAGCAGGAATTGACATGGGCAGAACAGATACTTATTAAAGCTGGTTGGGAATTTTCCAATCCAATGATTTTATATTAGGGGTAGTCTGGCCAGAGAGTCCGGACCATAAAGGGTTACAAGAGCATAAGACAGCTAAAGTACAACCCCCATGAGGAATCACAGTATCTTACAAGCAAATTAAATGTTGAACTGACTTGGAAAGAAATATTTTGATTCAGGAATCACAAAATCTTTTCTTTCAATTAAAAATAATTGCCATTTTCAAACTGTAATTACTTTGAATTTTACTTTCCTTGAAAAAATATTATTTCACTTTTTGTCCAAAATTGGGATGAAAACAACATGTTGAAATATGGGAATTTCCCAGGAGATGGAAATTCTGATTTTCGTTCAGCTGTAATACTGCTATTGAAATCAGGCTGGGACATAACTGGTAACAAACCTAACCTTGCAAGAAAGCCAAGGGAGGTTTAGCAACTAAAAATGGCCAGGATCTCAGTTTTATCTCTAATCTAGAAAACTGAGCCTGGTTCTGATCTCTCTTTAATCTAAAACCCATATAATGCAATAAATTACAAAATTGTAAAGCTTGTCTGAAACTGGAAATGTATCCTTTACCTCCAGCAGTGGGTAAGGATTCCACTGGGAAGGATTCATGGAAGTAAGCATTATTCTGTAACCAATCGATTCCTTACCCAGTGAGGTTTCTGTTTAATTTATTCCCAAAAGATTTAGTTTTGAAATATTACATTTTAGCTTTGTCAAACTTTTCCTTTATATTGAAAGTGCACATTTAAACCTGAACTTTAGATTTTTCTCAGTTGCTTTTAAATTAAAGTTAAGAATATGATTTCAAGAAGAACTAACATTTCATAATGAGGAAAGATGCAAATGTTTAGATATTTAAAGTAATCCTTCTACCTTTGTCCCATTGTTTTTATAAAAGCAGAGCTCACAAAAGATGCATTTTAACAAGACTCTGTCCTAGATGATACTGAACAATACAGTTTCTGCAGTAAGAAACAGATTATTATAATGTATTTACTGTATGGAACTTGACTACTGTGAAATGAATCTTCTAGAGTTTTCAAAATACAGACTATCACCAGGGATTATTTTTTTTGGGGGGGGGAGGGGGAGGAGGCAGAAGGGCAACATATTTTTGTCTTCTTTGCTGAAATCAGTTTAAATATTGTCTCCACATAAATATCTTACAATTCCCAGAGACCCCGTAGTTTCTCACAACAGTAGTTCAGCCAAGTGACATCACAAGTCTGAACTACAAGGTAAGACAAAACTTGAAACAGCAAAAATGAGAGAGCTTTGAGACACTCCCATCCATTCTGATTAGGATCAATGTCTATTCCCTTGCCTTAGTAAGGTTTTGAAGAGACTCAGAGGTGTTTGCTTTAAAATCTAGAAACGTTCATACTGTTGGGTCAACATCTTATAACCCAGGGGTTGGGGGGGTCTAAACGGAATGCAGTTTGTAAAAACAACCACACCGACACACAAACAAACATACCTTTTCTCAACAAGCTTGAAAACATTTGCATGTGTCTTTCCAAACTGTCAACTGAAGATAACCATCTGACTGCCATTATACTCCAGGCCATAAAGAAGGTGCAATAATTATCACTGGAAGTGAGTATAGGAATTCAAGCTAAAGTATCTATGTATCTTTTCTCTGTTACATCAAATAGGCTGGTCTTCTGAGAATAATTTCACAGATATCACTTGCTATCTTCTGCATCTAGCGTTGTATCAGATTTACATTTTAATAATGCAACTAACAATACCGGACCAACACTGTGGTTCATTATAATGACTCCGTTTAGTAACTACATGCTGAACCTTACATAGCCATCTCACGTGACTAATAGGAAAGCCTTATGATGCAAAACTTCGGACACCAGCTTTTTAGAAATGCAGTATACTTGTAAAGTACCTGTTTGCTATCAGACAAAGGGGCAAGCTAAGGCAGAGATATAGGCCAAGATGTTGAAATAACAAAGACCTTTTCAGCAATTGTTCTGTGACCGTTCCTCCTGAACTTTAACTAGATATTTTTGGTGGGTACTTCTACCAAGTCTCTTAAAGTCACAGGTCTCCACAATGCTTGCTCAACACTACACAAGCTTGTGACGAGTTTGTTATGACCTGCAATAACAACCAGGCACTCATCTACCACAGATGTATAAGAACCTGATAAAACAATGTTCAATAATCCACAATCATTGATTACAATTGAGCAATGTCACCTTATATCAGCTGATAAACTGACTTTTTTGTTTTCACTATATAGCATCTTTATATATGAAATTATTCACTGCCTGATGTACAGCGAATATATATGATACACACACACAGGGAAACAGATGGGTGGTTAGGTCATTGGACTGGGGGAGACCAGAGCTGTGACTGTCTCTGTGTGACAGTAGAAAGTCACTGCACCATGTGTGCCTCATTTTCTTCATTTTTAAACTGAGCATAAAAATGTTGTTTGTTTTCACTTCCAAATTAAGTTCAGTGTATGGCTGACTCAGATGCATTTTCTTTTGGTTTTTCTATGTAGTTGGTATTGGTTGTTGTTGTTGTTGTTTTTAACTAGTCAGTTTGATTGGCAAAAGAGTTAGATTTCATCCTCCTTTTACCTTTTACCTCTAAAGCTTCTGTGACGTTGTCTGTAGGAAAGTGACTGGATTTGGCATTTCTACCAGTTTGAATGTGCTTATAATGCTGGTGAAGAGGAGAATTTAAATGAGAGGTTTCAAAACATCTGACTGACGCACATTGCGAAGTCCTTCATTGCCTAAGGGAGATAGAGGGGAATAAACATTTTTTAAAAAGGCAGACGCATTCTAAGCTCATACGAAAGTGATTTTTTTTCTCCATGTGTTACTGATTGATCATTTGGACATGTTCAGTTGAACATCCTTGCAGTGTGATTTGTTTCTTATTAAAGTGTGTGCTTAGTACATGTACTTGATATTTGGAACTGTGCTTTCTTCAGGTTTTTGTTTCTAGAAACGAGGTTGTTTTGTACATAAAGGAGTCTATACTGGGTGCTTTGTCTATTAATTATAAGCTTGGGAGTGTATGCGTGAATGAGGCTCTTTTAGATTATTATGATAATCTCTGTCAGGGAAAGATGATCTTTGGGAGCCCTTTTTTTAGCATTTGTTTGTATCTTGGTAATTCCTAGTCTCCACCTCTTAATTCTCCATTCATGTTACAGACAGCATCTACTGAATGGTAGTTTCTTCTTTCTTTTTGTAGGTTTGTAATTGTATTTTCCTTTAAGTTTGAGAGAAGAATTGCAGTTGCAAGGCACTCAGTTTCTTTCATAAACAAACTGGATCTAGCCAACATTTCAGAAAGAAAGTTGACATGTTCTAGAGCATGGGCTTGATGCGTCTCTATCAGTGGGCATGTGTCACTCAGACATGATGACTTTAACCAGCGCTCGAACTTGGATTACTGAAAGATGGATAAAGAAATTCCTTCTGTCCCAGCAGATGTGAGGATAAGGTCAGAGACTGATTTATGCCAGCATCAGATAGTCCCTGCCAACATAGGATGAGCCAATTTTAAAGTAGTATTGTTTTCTTACCTCCTCAGTCACATCCACATCCACATCCATATCCACAGCCAGGAGAACCAGGGATCATTAGCATTCACAGGAAAAGCCTCCCTCACCTGCTCAATTGGCAGGTATGCTTGTGGGATGTCTCCTCTGCCCTCCCCTGTAAGACCATGCTGAAGCATCAGGGCAGTGGCCCATTGTACAACCCAGATGCTGATCCATATCATAGTTCAGTCTAAAGGCTCACACTGACTTCATTGGGAATTGGATCAGGCCTCTTCAAAATGTCACATATGGTTTCAGTCAAACTATCTATGGACTCATTGGATTGGATTACAATTGTTCTGGATGCTGACAGTCCCCTGTGTTTGGGGGAAATACTCTGTTCAGGTATTAAGGATATAATGATTTCATTTGGCAACTATTATATATACACATGTTCCTATTGTGTGTTTTAATAAAATGGAGCCCATTTAAAAAAAAATGTAATTCCTATCACTGTCTCTCTCCATTCATGTATACTATCTCAAATTTATAATCACTATATCTTGTCTGGATCCCAACAATAACTTTGGATTATTATGTGTATACAACATTTATTTCCTCATCTATATGTTCATCAGGACTTTGGGGAATATTAACTTAAATATTTCAAACAATAATAATGGACTTTGACTTTTATTTCCCCTGTCTGTGTGGCACACTGTTTAAATCAATTGAACTATCCAAATGAGGAATTAAAATATTTTATTTGTACAATGCTGTGTCTTTAATCCTTTGATTTGAAAATTGCACCTTCACATTGGTGATTCATAAGATGAACCATGTGTGCAAGCTTCAGCGCTTACAAAAATAGGACGGGATTCAGAAAATTAAACAGTTTAGTAAACAAAGTTGTCCAAAGGGAAATCATTAACAAAATCTGATCTGCTGAAGGTGCTCAGTGGAAATTCAAATTACTCCATTACATAAAGCGCTAGACACTATGAATACTGAGCGTAATACCTAGGGGGAAGGAAATATTTTTTAGTAGAAGGCAGCAAGTTTGTTGCTTTTTCTAAATTGAAAAATTGTGGTTTTGCCCCAAAATACTGACAAACTGATGTGAGTCAGGTTTTTCCTTTCAAACGATATTAATGTTGCACAAAATTCTGGCCTCACTGCAATCAATAGGTATTTTGCCATGGATTTCAGTGGAGCCATCATCTCTCCGAAGATGTAATAGTGAGAGGGGTATGTGCATGTGTGAAACAAACACCAGAGTAAGAGGGTGTGGAGGAGGAAGTAGTGGACAGTTAGCAGGAAGTTTTAGCATCACTATCAGTAATTATCACTTGCTCCTTGTTTACGGCCATCATTCAGAAAACTGCTTAAGCATATGCTTAAGTCCTATTACCATCATTGTGTCTTAAGCATGTTCTTAAGAGTGAGATTATACACATATATCTAAATTCTCAGGTGTTTCTATATTAAGAACATGCTAAATTAAGATAGCTAATATAACAGCATAAATTGAGTGCACTTTATTCATGATGCTGCTTAAATATATGCAAAATGCATGTCTGTATTACCGTGTCAAAAAGGATAGTCAAGCGTTTTTTTATAATTTCAGTCATTTTTTACTGTTTAATATATATATTTAAGCCTGAAATGAAATGTTACTGTTCTTTTTTTTTTTTTCTCCTCCACATGTATTTGTTGATTTGGTAAGTTTACTTGCAAGAGTTCATCTGCTGGCTTTATTTTGTTTTAATAGAATATTAAGAAAAAGATATGGAAACCATAAGGTGTGCAGGAGGCAGTGTTATTATCCAGGTCAAATTTAGGTATGGGTACAGAATTTGGTTCCAAAATCTAAACTAGGCCTAGGGTTCTGGTCAAATGGTCTCCAAATCTCACATTCTGATCTTGTGAAATTTCTGCCCCAAATGGCAACAATCTTGTAAGATTTGATGAGAGCAGAAGTTATTTCCACCCTCATGAATAACAGAAAACTTACAAGGTTGAGAGCACTGGGAGATTTCCACCCTCTTGAGTCCCATCATAACGGGGTTTAGAAATCAGGTTCTTTCCCATTTCATATCTACAATGGACCAAAATGTTTATGATAGATCTGTAGAGTTAAAGCTTTCTAACTCCAAATCAAAAATTCAAGGGCAAGAGGCTGGAGAAGAGAGCTGAAGTGAGGATTCTGGATTAGAGATTCTGGTTCAAGCCCAACTCTAAATAAAACATCTGTCGACAAACAAAGTCACAGAATTGCACGAACTTCGAAAACTAAAAAAATAGGCAAATTGTGGGGTTATGAACATAATCTGTTTCCATGCCTTTTATCAGGTTTTGTTTGTTTTGTTTTACTAACACTCTTGGTGATACCATTTCAGAAACAATTCTGCTCTTGGATAGGCGCACAGAGCTCTCATGACTTCTGTTTGAGTTGTATACACGTATGAAGTTCTGGACAGAATCTGGTTCTTAGACCCAGGTCTGCAAAGCATTTAAGGGCATGATTATCTTTAAGCACGTAAGTCCACTGAAGACAATTTTAATTTTAATTCTGAAAGTTAAACACGTTTAAGAGCTTTGCAGAATGGGGGACATAGTGATGTGATATAATATCCATATTACAAGTGGCATAACAATAGTCTGGATAAACTTAATATGATTTTTAAAGTCCATGTGAGTTTTTCTAACGTAAACACTGAAACATTCAAGCTGATGATGTTTGCAACTACTTACATTTAAGCAATGTGCCTCAGATATATTCACAAACCAATGGTTTTCATGGTATAGCTTGCTTTCTTTTCTAAATCCTTGTAGTTTTACTTAAGGTTGTCAACTTAATATAATGTATTTTGCTTGAATGAAACTAACCTTGCAATATTGTGACATCAATAAAATATTTGTTTACTCAATGCTATTCAATAATGTCCCTGCCAGCAGGTATATGGGATCTTGGGGAGCAATTACCACACAGCTGGGGTGCAAAATAAACTTTATTAAGAAAATGCAAAAAACAGGGAAAATTCAATAGTGAGGGGTATGGGGTTTGTTAAGGTAGACAATTGGGGAGGGGTTTCTTTTAGCAAATAGTATAGGGGGTTTCAATAGTGGGGTACAATACAGTGGGGTACAATACAGTTGGTAACCAATTAACACTGAAGTATAAATGTAACAGGTAGCTAACAATTTCTATGTAAAGGGTGTGTCACAGCAGCATATAGCCAACTAACAGTTATGGGTAAAATGTGTCACAGTAGTGTAAATGTAAAATGTGAGGTGTGTTAGAGAGGAAAAAAAAAGGGTAATCAATGGGGTTTTATGCTAGACTTTAGTAATACAATTGAGGTTTGGGGGCAGCGGGGAGACAGACTTAACCACAATTATACAGAACACAGCAAAATCTTATCTATGATCTAACTTAACCAAGACTACACAAATTAGCAAGTAACAGAACACAATGCAACAATTTTTTAAACCTAACTTACAGAGCACAATACAAACAATTCTCTAAACCTAACTTAACCACAGCTATGCAAAATGAAATTACAACTTATCTAGACTAAGAACCTGATTCTAATAGGTGCACCTTAGTAGCAGTGGGGGGGCTGCAAGCTGGCAGTCCAGGAAGGCACAGCTTAGCAGCAGCACAGGCTTATTTTTAGCAGCAAAGTGCTGCGGAGTTTAAGAGAGGTTTTAAGGCACAGACCAAGGTTTAGCTTGAGTCTGGGTGCTGGGGAAACAGAGCCAGCAGCTAAAATAATAAAATAAAAGTATAGAGAGTTTCACAGAGGGATTCTTACCAGCCCCAAAGGAAGCAGCAGAGGTAAAAGCAGCAAGATCATCAGAAGGCTAGGTACGGTCTCAATAATCAGGAGATCTCTCAGGCAGCAATTCGTTCTTCGTGGGGGGGGGTTCAAAAAATGGGGGTACGCTCAAAAATAAAACGAGAGCGGAGAAAGGACCCCCCAGAACCCCTGGCTGATCAGACCAGGCAGCAATGCAGGAACCTTTCTGATCTTAGTTTTAAAAATGTCTGTTTTTAAAGGCAAACTCAGGCAGTTTCCCGCCAGTACTTTTGATTGGCTCCCTCTGTCACAGGGGAGGAGAGGGGGCAGGGACAAACTGTAGGTGAGCACAGAGACATGTCTGGGCAGAGTCCTGTGCAGTAGGTGACTCAAAAGCACATGAGGCCTATGACTCATGCCCAAGATCTTAAAAACACAATAGGTCTTGCAGCTCTGGACATTGCCTACCCTACACCAAGCCCAGGTTTAACAAGGTGATAACAGGACTAACCCTTTGAACAGGGCAGTGGTCCCACTTAGCACAAGTGACCATCCCTTTGAGAAGGGCAATGGCTCTTGGTAAACAACTTTAAGGGGCCCTCCCTTTGAGAAGGGCAGTGGCCCTGGTAAACAACTTAACAGCCAGGGAGGGGAGGCCACAGGAGAACAAAAACAAAATGGAGTATGGGGACAGCTGTAAGAAACAAAATGGAACAGGGGGATAGCTGTAACAGACAAATAATATATTTCAGATTTCACTTATATGTTGGAAGAATCTAGTATCAGTTATGGTGTATAATATACAAGGGGAGTCATACAAAAGAGGGTAGCAGATATTGTAAAAGACCATTAAGACCATTACGTCTGACACTAAAATCCTCGATCAGATGACAAGTTCTTTAACAGAAACTGAGAAACAGTTTTTTCACACAGACTTCTCTTTATCCTTCTAGTTTTTCAGTTCATACTGATGTACACTTGCCACATATCATGCTCAGTACTTGTTTAAACCACTGTCCTTTGGATTTTTTTCTGCTAACTCATCAATAGCAGAGAATACAGCTGCATCACAATTGTAGCAGTGCAAAAAAATCACAATGAAACAACACTCACCTAGTTCTGAGTTGTGTTTCAAGCTGGAATTTAAGACTATCACCTTCAGGTTTCAAACCTTTCCGGTGAACCGTTGGGCAACCCTGGGTTCACTTGTGAGTTAACACATGCTAATTATTGTTTTACATCAAAACAGGTGCGATTTCCAGTTTAGATGGAGATTTGCGATGAGATGGAACCTGAAACTCACAATCTAAATTGAATGGGAGGGGGGTGAGCCCTTCTTGTTCAAACCAAATAATTCTCAAAGTCAGTGTAAAGAGAAAAATGACCATGCTTCTTCCTATGCCACACAATTTCTACATCAGATACAATGCAGCAGGACTTGATCGCTCATGTTAATTTACTTTGAAAATCCTCATACAATCAAAGTTAGTAGTGGCTAGAAAAGACTACCGGGTAATCCAAACTGACCCCCTTGTATTTTGCAGTACTTTTCTATCTGTACATTCACATATACAACTCACCAATTTTTTTTTGTATGGATTTTACATAGTCTATTCCACTTTTTTTAAAAAGTCTCTCTAAGCTGCAGTTTTACAATAGCCTAGGTCCTAGTTTATTTCCAAAATGATCAGAGTCTGTCCAATATAACACGTCTGCACATTATAAGGCTTAAAAAAACACTATTCTAGGGGCTTTTAAATCCTCTCCTGGGATTTCATAGTGATCAAGATAGACTTTTTAAAAATTAAATTTAGTTGTACAGTATTATTTTGCTTCCATTAAGCTCCATATGGCTATTACAATTCCATTCCATTACTGTGCATTTGTGAATGCTGTTCCTTCATGGGCTCCCAGATGTTATAAAATGTACATCAATTATGAAGCTCCAGTTCTAGCTTTATACTATATTTAGAATATTTGAATTTAAGCTAGTTGTCATATCAACTGTCTTTGTCAATTCTGCTGCTTCCCATCATGCACATAATCTTCAAAACACAGAAAATCAATATGAAAATAATGTTAAAACATACAATTGAAATATTAATGAACACACTAGGAATTAACATTCAATACAATGCAGTCACCTAATCTAGGCAGCCTCTTTACTCTCCACAGAAAAACATTATCCAAATGTTGGTGCTTGGTAATGACTACTGTATAATCAAGATGAGGAGCAGTCACTAGGTGGCACACATGTCTGAGGATCAGGCAGATTTTGGAGACTGCCTATGTTTATATTTTTACACATTCACCCACCCTCCCACTCTACCATGATACCTGTGTACTGGAGATAATACTGCAGCTTCTTCTGTATTTAAAAAGGGGCAGTGTGCAAATCTGGAAAGTGAGCCAAAATAGAGGCTGGGAAGGAGACAGTGCACAAGGACTGCATCTCTTTGAAAATGCTTTGAGATCTACAGAGATGGCACTAGAATTTTCTCCCCCTGGATCCTTAGTTTCTGCAAGGGTTCTAGTCAACAACCTCGGCCCATTCTATAAAACGTCAAATCTTTTTCTTTGTTGGGTTTTGGGGGTTCCTCTCCTCCTCGAGTTTATTTCTATTGAAAGGAACCATAAGGGCCTTTCCTTTTTCCAGTCCTTACTGAGAGGTGGGCAAAAAAAAAGGCAAAAAAAAATAACTTAACCCAGAAGATAGGGGCTTGAGAGCTACAAATATTATCTAAAATAAAACCTTATTTAAAAGGAAGACACAGAAAGCGTTATTTCAGACACCAGACTCTCCTTTTAACTTGGTTTGTATACAGTCAGATACTGGCATGTTCATTGCTCAACAATTGACCCATTATTGTATTAGCAGATACACAGATAACCTTACCACAGATTCAGCAAATGAAGCGATTTGCAAAAATCAGTTATTAAAAAATCAGACAATGTTATAAGTTTGTGCTACCTCTAAATTTACAATTTAAGACTTTAGTTTTAAGAAAAAGCACCCCTATTCAGTAAGCACACTTCAGCCCAGGGAATAGCTGTATCTGAGAAGTTCTTTCTAGTGCTGATCTACACTATTCATGGGCAGGCTAATGCTATCATACCTCAATATTTTTGAACATTAAACACACATATTTGAAAATAGAATGCAAAACAAGCACAAAATGCATCCTTATTTATGAATGGATGTGAGAATCCAAGAGAAACTTGGTGGTTTTCTTCCTTATACAAATTTCTATATAAGTATTGGCATAAGTTAGAATTTCAAGCAAACATAGCTTTTGAAACCACTCAGTTTTCTACCATTCTGTATTTTAGTTGAAGAGTGAGCTAATACAGCATAGTATTATATAACTAGGAATGAGCCCAAATACTTCCATACCTTGTGGTGCCAAAGAGGGTCCGGGTTTTTTTGAGATCATTCTCTAAGTACAAGATACACAGATGGAGTTCTGTGTTCAGTTCCTCTGGTGTATCACAGCAACAGCAGCTTTCAGCCACCTTCCTACCCCATTTCTGGGAGTTCAGATCAGCCCCTGACAATCAGAGCAGCCCAAATGCTGCTTTAAATTTGCCAGTTTGCAGCACACCTCAAAGGAAAAGTTATGTCAGCAGGGACTGGCAGTGTGTAGCATTCTCTAGCCAGGCATTCTTTTGCTCCCTAATCCAGTGGGGATTGGGAGTGGTGGTATAGAGGCAGCTATGATGGCTTTTCTCAGCGCATGGATTCCCCCATGCTGATGGAATTCCCAGCTGCCCATGTAGGAAAGCTTTAAACTCCTTCTGTGCTGCCAGTGGCATAATGGCAGAGTTTGGAGGGTCAAGCATCTTGCTCAAAATCTTTAATAATTGCTGAAAGAACTATTAAAGTTTGTTTCTACGGAAACAGCATTCCTCTACTGATATACGCTCTCACAAAGAGTTACCATCAGATGAAATATTTAATTAATTAACATTGTTCTGACCTGAACAATGCAAGCCCAATGATTGTGTCAACATCAAGGTCTGCAAACTTCAGATGTTCTGCTTGCCAACCCCCCACTGAAATAAATAGTTCTACTCATGGATCAGATGCAGAATCAAACCCTAATGAGAATGTATTATATAACTTGGTGTATGGTGATATAACAGAATAATTAACATCAATGGGAGTCACACAATACTCATATAAACCAAAAAAAATTGTTAACTATTTTTCCGCACCCGTCAGATATACTAATGTTACCAATGGCATAAGTGCTGATGAAGTTATGTGCTTACTACTGTCTCAGAGCAGACTAATGTGACACAGTAGGGAAAAATGCCTACATCCCATCCACACTAGTGCTAATACCATTGATGGCACTGGTGCTGGGAAAAAAGGTACAAATTTTCCCAGTGTAGTCGTGTTAGGAAACCTGAATCCTAGCTTCAAAATTTAGAGGACGAAGTAATTATTGCTTCATCCAAATAGGGAGTCAATATCTCATGCTACGTTATTCACAGTTTATTCAGGGCAAAGTCATTGGCAAAGTTGTTGGTATTTTAACAGAGATTCAGTGAGAGATGTGCCTCCTTATATACTTTGTGTACCTGGTAACCTTATGGAAAACTATAGAATTTAAGAGAACATGCTTTGAACCACCTTTTATAGATTACTATGAAGAATTCTATAATGCTATAGAATTTTTTAGAAGATCCAAACATGTATAAAAGACCCTGTTCTTTATTACACTTTGTATGTTTTAGAGCAGTGGTCCCCAACCTTTCTGTGGCTAGTAGCATATTCATGTTTTCAGAAGAGTGTGGGGGGCACCAACAATTTTTCAAGACTTATTTTGTATTTGTACATTAAATAATACCAAAAAAACACATATTTAATACATAATATATGAATCAAGAGAGAAGCCAGAGAAAAGCCACGAGGAAAGAGAACATTGGTGCCTGCAGCCCCGGAGTACTCTGTCACCAGCAGGCGCGGGGCCCCAGATTCTCTCCTCTGCTGGACACTAGGCGAGTCCCGCACCTGCCGGGGACCGAGAACACCAGCACCCGCCGCCTGCAGCCCCGGAGTTCTCTGTCCCTGGCAGGTATGGGGCCACAGCTTCTCTCCCCTGCTGGGCACTAGGCAGGCCCCGCCCCTGCCGGGAACAGAGAACACTGTGCCTGCAGCCTGAGTTCTCTGTCCCTGGCAGGCGCAGAGACGTGGCTTCTTTCCCCTGCTGGGCACTAGGCAGGCGCATATAAATGCCCCGGCGGGCACCATGGCGCCCGTGGGCACTACGTTGGGGACCACTGTTTTAAAGTAATTTCTACAGAATCCCATTACAGCATTTCCCTTGAGTCTTACAAACTGTGTGACATGCACCATTCTTCTGTGGGAAAAGCAATGCAGGAGAGGAAGGAAGGTGAAGACATCCCACCTACAGAATGATGGATAACTCAATATTCTGTCTCTCATATGTCATGGCCAGAAGCCTGAATGGACCAGCCAGTGATTCTTATTCATGTGAGAAACAACAACATGAAATAGTGGTTTTCTGTAAAGGTGTATCAGTATCAGGAAAGCTGCAGTACCCATGCTATATCATTATTCTGAGAGAACCACCATTTAAGTGACATTATGGCCACAGTGAATAAGCAGGAACTTGGGGAGGACAAGCAAAGTGAAAGACCTTGAAAGTGGAACAAAGAAAATAGCAGTTCATTGTCAATATTTATTCCTGTTGGTATTTAATCAATATAACCAATATACAATTACAAAAATAGACTGTGCCAAATATCTGCTGACAGAAATGAATCTTATGAACTAGCTAACAAGGACTATATTAATTTCCTTATTTCTTGTTGGTTTTGTTTAATCTGCCTCCACAGAAAATGAGAAGTACCCAAATATTTGACAGATTCCCTGCACTATAGTTTTCTTAGTTTCCAAATGAAGGGTACAAATCACTTACTTGGCTTAATGAAACAATTTTTTAAAAGAGTTATAAAATTTTATGATGGTTTGGTGAGGAGATGTCATCATTTTCCATGCTTCATGATTCAGAGTAATTAATTTAATAAGTGTGTCATATGAGAAGAGTAAATAATGGAGAGAGATGAATGATCACTGAAGCATATACAAATTGAAAGGAAAAACAAATTACCAGCACAACACTAAACATAAAAAGCTTTGAGGGATATTTTTCTGTTAATTTGATTGGTGCATTAACCTTTAACAGCCCAACTTTTAAACATGGGCACTTCAAGAAGAGGGGTGAAACTTTCAAAAGCACCTAGATGATTTAGGATCTTACAAACTTAAATCTCATTGAAAGTCAATGAGACTTCAGGTCTTAAGTGTTCAAGTTATACTTAGGCTCCTAAATCAGTTAGGTGTTGCAATGCTAAGTGCAGGAATGCTTAAATACCTTTAAACATCTGAGCTTTAGTCTCCAAGTTATGTAGGTGCCTTTGAAAATTTTACCACAGCTTTCTGTCATATATGGATGTCTCAGTTTGGCATTTATGCTTGTAAATATCCATTTTATATACCTGTACTGTATGCTAATTAAAGTGTCCAAAAAGGAGGATTTGAATGTTCTATTTCTCTGATCCTGTTTCAGACAGATACTGTTTTTAAAATATTTTGATATTTAAAAACAAAAACAAAATCACAACAGTCTGCATTATTTTCTCATTTGTTTTCATTTTGAGGACAGAGTTAACAAAGGATTCCTGCTCTTTCCCCTGCCCCAATTATATTGGCCAGAATCTCTGATAATATGGATCACTTTTTAAGCAATCTTTAAAATTGCTTCCTACTTCAAAAATTACATAATTTCTATACAGCACCTGAAAGGTAACAGACAATTAAGAGTAAAGGAGTCAAAATGCTCATAAGCTTCATGACAGCTCCACGACAGCTCCACAACCCTTTTCTGTAGTGCACAGTTAGATATAACAACTGATAATCCTTTAGATCCATGAACAGAGCTTCTTTCTCCCTAGTTGAGCACTGTCATCAAAATGCTGATCTGACTATGCAAATACATGGAAACTGATAATTTAAAACATCAAGTTAAGGTAATTGCTTAAAATTGTATGAATAAAATTACATTTCTGTATCTAGACAGAACTGTCTTTTTGGAAATCACAAGGATATTAAGAATCATTCTCATCAATGCAGCCAATCAAAGCATTGCTTCTTCTTTCCCTAATTTATTCCTACAAAAATAACACTACATATTAGAAAAAAATTAAGCAAGACAGACCCAATCATCTGTACTTTCCACTAATTTGTATCTGTACATGTGATTTCTAGGTCAATATATTTATTTTGTGAATGTTGTATCCTTAGATATTACCAAATATTTTTGCAAATTTTTTTGCCATAACATTTGGTGCAGTGACTTACCGGCAGTGTTTGTGTGATCCAGTTAAGGTTTCAATCACAAAGCATTCCCCATCATTGAGACAGTATGCAAGATCCTTGTCTTTGCATGGCTTAAAGTGCTCAGATCGCTCAGTGGAATACGTTGTGGTATCTGTGGAGAAAACACAGGGAGATAAATGCCATTAGATGACCATCAAAATGTAGGATGCCATTAGAAATTGCATTAAAGACCTTTGGAAGCATTAGCTTCACTGACATTGGATTGACAAAGATAATCCTAATAATTAATTTCATTTCAAAGTAGGTTTAAACATGTTAGTTGCCTATATTTGCATGCTACTTTCAAAGAAATAGCCTATCCTTAAAAGGTCTTTTTTCTAGTCCAACAACCATGTTGTTACATACAGAATTGCCAATTTAAATCTATGTCACCATTTTCCTTTAAAAATACCTTTAGACAGACTTTAAAATTAAATAAAAAATGATGTTGCACTGTCCACTGCATAGATCAGTTTCCATTAAAACCTTAGTAATTTTCCTTTTGTTGCTATACTTTCAGAAATCTGTCATGTTTGACCTGTGACTTCTGCAGCAAAATATCACAGACATGGCAATCCATTTTACCCTTAGACCATCCATATTTATGGAGAAAGTAACAGGCACAGTTTATTTCCAGTTAGTGTTGGTTAAATTTTTTGGAATTCAACTTATTTTCTTCTGAAAAATGGCCACCTTTTAAAATAACATTTTTTAACTTTTTCATATTTTCAAAAAAAATTCCAGCACAAGTCAAACCCACCTTCAACCATTAAGAAGAAGAGGTAATGAAGAAAGGGTGAAAAGAGCCTACATAAGATTCTCATTCATAAAGGGCATAGATTTCAGATCCCTTTCACCTGAGCTGTGTCATTTTCAGGGATATACTCTTTCAGCTGTTGGGTGATCAGATGTCCTGATTTTATAGAGACAGTCCTGATTTTGGGGTTTTTTTCTTATATAGGCTCCTATTACCCGCCACCCCGCCCCAGTTTGTCACATTTGCTGTCTGGTCATCCTATTCAGCTGTATGGGAAACATGTAATGACTAAGTTTTAGAGTAACATAAAACTTAGTTTAAGCTATAGAAGGAAACACATGGAAGTAGACAATTGTGTATATTCTTAAACTTGGGCCTTCCTTTCCGCTGCCGGATCCATTTAAGAAACCCCTTGCTGGCAGTTTTGCCTAAGTGCAGGTGATTATTGAAAGAGTCTTTATCGGTATAATTACTTGAAGAAACGTGAACATATTTATGAGCAATCACAGTTGTCAACTTTCACTTGGTAAATAAGCACTCTGACTTTCACAATAAGCTAAAAATCAAGCTGATCCCATTTCAAAACAAGGCCAAAACAAGCCAATCCGTAAGAACCCCAACACTCTTTGTGACTAGATCTCCCTGGCATGCAGTTTGGGACTATGGTGGGCCTGCTGGGCACCCCTGACTCTCTGCCCCCTTTACCCTTGCTTGCCAGGAGCCGATCAGACCAAAAAAAAAGAAGCAACAAGCTACAAGCCAAAAACTAGTCAACAAGCAATTCAGAATCCACTTAAGCCACAAACAAGCCCAATTTCTGTGGTTTGTTCGCGAGTTTGACATGTCTGATTACAAAACACTGCTGCAAAAGGCTAAAACAAAAACAAAAGAAGTCTCTTGCAATTTAAACACATTTCTCATCCCGCCATCTAGCCGTCCCCCTCCAACACCCACCCTCCAGATTGGCCATGCTCAAAAAACTTCTTCATTAAATAACATTCTACAGCTGGCAGCAAACTGCTTCATTAGCTTCCTTTGTTTTCCCCTTTTGTGTGAGAAAACATACAGTTTGAAGCATTTATTCACTTAGATTCAACTGCTCAGAAATACAGGAAGCACAAGAAAGAAAGAAAAGAGAGATTTGACTTTACTAGAGTCTTGACTACTTTCTAGAAAAGTACTGAGAAATATCACTATGACTGTCATTTTGGAGAAGTACTGCCTAAGTCTAAATGCATTATGCAGTTAATTTGTATTTTAAAGCAGTTTACTGTACACAGAAGTCATCTTTAGCCATTTGGCCCTGTCTGCATTAGAAATACTTATACCAGTGTAATTACACTTATGTAAACCCCACATACAGTGCTCAAAGGAAATATGGGGAAGCTGCACCAACATAAATCCCATGTAAAAGCAGGATATGCACTTTTTCCAAAAAGATATACAAAGTAGTACATCCTGCTCTTATCCTGCACCCTCTCAGTTTGCCAAACTCACGTGAGACCAGTGTTCATTTTCATTGCAAAGCAAAATCTTCCTGCTCAGAAACTCGTTCCTTGTTCAGGTATGAACATTTTATATTCAGATCTTTGCCATAACTTCAGTGGGATCTTCAAGATTGTCAACTGTACATTTATGTGTGTGTGTGTGTGTGTGTCTTTCTCTCTCTCTCTCTGCAGGTTCTACCAGAATTCATATAATAAGCAACAATAAGTTGGTGGTCAAATTTACATATAAGGCTACACAATAATTATGATTAACATGCTAATTAAATTGATAAAGAGGAAGAGGCAAGACTCATGGAACAACAATGACCTTCAGTTCCAGCTGCTCTGCAACATGGCCCAAACTTGGATATATTCAGGAGATACTGATGAGGAGAACCAGAAAAAGCTGACAATATGGTTGGCATATGCAACATTAACTGGGACAAATTGTGTGTCTGAGTAACAGGATTGCATTGAAGGCCATGGAAGTATAAACAATATACTGCTTTCGTGAAGATGGTCTCACCTCTTCTTCTCTATATTGGGTTTGCTCATGCTCTATGAGGTGCCACCTAGGAGCAGTCCCTGCAACTGTACAAATTCCTTGCATGGCGGAGGTTAACGTAAAGAAGGGTGCTCTTTGTATCTTCCACACCCCCATGCACAAGGGACAGGAACAGTCTGGCTCCTTAATGTGTAAAGAATTTTGTATCTGTTTTGGAAATTGGAAATCATGTCCCTGGAGTTCTCCATTCAATGTTTTCAGCTGTAGATATGAAGGATGACTGGGTTATCTAAGAGAGAGGTTAGAATTTTAGTTGTTGTTGTTATCTTATCTCCCCACGATGATACATGCTTTTGTTGCAGTTTCATTATATATTTAAAATATCTGTTTAGAACATGTTGTTCTAAATAGAACCACAGCCAGGAATTTAGGGGAAAACATGGGAAAGTACTATAGGGGCTAAAAATATATGTCTGAACTCTTTCTAAAGCTGATCACTTTGAAGGATCTTTCTTTTGTAACTAATCTCTACCACTCTCCAGACTACTGTCAATACTAAAGTTCCCTTCCCCTGCATGAATTGTCTCTGAAGTTCCCTACTTTTGATTTAGCTCAAGTTCTTGTGGGCAGCTGACAGGACAGAACCATGACACCATCAAATTAGGCCTGAATAAAGACTGGGAGTGGCTGAGTCACTACAAAAAGTAGTTTCCCCTCTGTTCATACCCCTTTTCTCAACTGTTGGAAATGGGTCACATCCATCCTAATTGAATTGGCCTTGTTAGCACTGACCCCCAACTTGGTAAGGCAACTCCTACCTTTTCATGTGCTGTTTATTTATACCTACCTACTGTATTTTCCATGCATCTGATGAAGTGGGTTTTAGCCACAAAAGCTTATGCCCAAATAAATGCGTTAGTCTCTAAGGTGCCACAAGAACTCCTCATTGTTTTTATTCAAGAATATTTTACTGTTGGGGTTGGAAGGCTCTCGTGCAGGCCCAGATGTTCTCATATAGAGGATATATAAATGCCAATAACCCATGGCTTGGTTCCTCTCTCTTGCTGAGCTGCCACACCCCTTAGTCGCTGATAAGATTAGTAAATGTAGCTGTTCTACCCCATGGCTCCATCCTTCTATTCCCCTTTGGATTTAATTCAAGTCTACTTTATATTGAGTATAAAATAAAGTAATCTGTTGGTGGGTAAGCTGAGCTCCTAGTGCTAAAGCCAGTCAGTGGCTTCTTGAACAAATCCTTTGGAAGTAGAATCAATCTCCAACAGAACTATTTTCTTCAGAGAATGGAAATGCCAGGGATCATGGATTTCTGCTGGAATCCTTACTGCTAAGTTAGGGTTCCTTTTTTGTAACCCTTCCTTTTTTGTCTCATGTTCTCTGCAAAGCAAGTAAAGGAGCAGCACAAATGATTCTAGTGGTCCCAGCTTGGACAACCTGTTACCTGTTTTCAGAGCTCATTGATTTAACAAGCGAACCAGAATTGGGTTTAAGTTTCATGGATAGAGTTTCAGATGCAATTTGGATTTTAGGATCTTAGTTCAAAACTTAAGGTTTTTGGAATATAAAAATGAGAGAAACATTTAGTAGGGTTGGTTTTTTTTGTTGTCTTTTTTTAAATTGAAGTATTTTTGTACAGTGTTTGGGTCTAAAAGTATTCATTATATTCCTCTTATTTTATCTCATCTCTCCTAAACCCTGATTTGTTCAATTATCTCCTCTGTCTCCTGACAACACACCTTATTTCTTGAATGTTTCTCAGATCTATCAGCTGCTTTTGCTATGGTCAAAATGTGGGTACACTAAATATTCTTCAAATTCTATGGTCAGCATTTCCAATTTGCTCTTCATTTGTGGGCTGATAGTAACGTACTTTTGATTGTGAAGGGGGACTGATGTACAACAGATGTTGAGAATTACAGTATCAGTGGAGATGCGGAGTACTGATAGACAGCTAGCGTGCGAAATGCATGCACTGCAGTGGAAGGCAGCATTACACATCTATGTATCTGTTCTGGAAGGCAGATCAGTTGCTTTGTTTTCTTGGAAAAGGAAAATATCTATTGGGTCCATATCCAACAGTAAAGGCTTGGTATTTAAGCCAGTTTTAAAATGAATGAAACGCAAGATCTTCCATCATTTGCTGTGGGAGACTATTCTACAGTACATAGAACTCACCATTAGGAATGTTTTCCAGACAGACAGCTTTAGTTATAGGTGAATTTAAGAAAAAAAAAAGTATTCTACGAATTGCCCTTGTATCCCATGCATATATTGTACTCCCCCTCCCTTGGTCTGCCACAGCCCAGATTTGTTAACCTTCCAGACACACGGCAAAGCCTATGTTTTTCCTCTCTTCTCTACGGGTGCAGAGAAGGCTGTGGGCTAGAGTGACTGAATTTATGTGTGGTTCTTTGTTTATATTTTTGATTGTAATTTCTGAGATAGACATCTGGAGTACTGGTTGTCTGACTATATTTTAAAATTAAAATAAATACAGATTACTCCCAAAGTACTGAATTAAAAATCATACAAACTGTAGTGAAAGACTGAGCTAATACACCTGTTCCCCTCTTCCGCCAACATACAGGCACACACAAGCGCTTGTTAACACTTCTGTTTGTAAGTTTGCAAAGAAAGTGGCAGAAAGCTACGATATTTGTTCCACTAACGCTGTTGTAAACAACTTACCCTTTTCATAGTTACCTATCAAGTGATAAAAATACCATGTGTCAAATCTCCACTCACTCATATGTGTAACTGAAATCTTTAGATTAGCCAGTGAAAGTAGTAAGCAGAAAACAACAGAACATTACATCGCTTCACACTTTTAAAAACTGTAATATTTGGAGTACCTGAAAAAATGAGGCAAGTCCACATGGTCAAGAAAATCAGCCAACTTTTTAATGCAGCCCCAGCCCTAACACAGCAGCACCTACCTCTAGAACCAATGAAGGACAGCAAATCTCAATGGAAAAAAACCACTTAAAAATCTAGACCCCCAGCCTCTATCTTAAAACACACCCACCTGCAACCCAGCATTATAACGTGTTCAGCAATGTGTGTTGCAGTGTCTGTTCAGCTGCTACAGTATGTTTGCTGCACTCAGCACATTGGGAATTTTGTAAAATACTGTAATGAAGACAGTAGAAAAGTAAAAAACAAAACAGAGCAAAAATAATATTGACAATCCTAAAAACAACATATTTCCCCTAAAAGAACCCCCAATAAGAAGCTTGGAAGTTTCTCAACCACAACAATTTTTAAAATAAGACAATTAGTAGCGAAATATGAAGACTGCCAAACAAACATACTGTAACTAATTTGAAACCACTAGAAAACACAAAAATTCAAACTGGGTTAAATCCTGGGCCCACTGAAGCCAATGGTAAATCTCCCATAGACGTAAGGGGAACAGGATTTCACCCAGAACTTTTATGATCATGTACTCTGGGGGCGCATATAATTACCCCAATCCTGTAATCATTTCCAGGTAAGTGGACCCCCTGCTGTGGCCTATGTTACATACCAGAGAAATACAACAGTATACATATTATTCTGTTTCTTCACATGCTCCATATGTTAGAGAAAAATATATGAATACTCTATAGTAGTGACATTAGAGTTATTGGAGGCGGGGACAACAAGCACCTGGAATCACATTTTTTTTTCTTTTAAGAAAATGCAACAAGTTTAAATGCCCTTTAACAATCTATGTTTGTTAAGATTTAGCCTCATTCTACCTAATGAAGAGAAGGAAAAGCATCTTTGCAAGCAGGCTGGCTAACCTAGTGAGGAGGGCTTTAGACTAGGGTGACTGGTGGAAGGAAACGAAAATCCTGAGGTAAGTGGGCAACTGGGATACCAGGAGGAAGCACAAGCGGGGAGGACTCTTGCCTCATACCGAGAAAACAGGACAATCAGCGAGTTATCTTAAGTGCCTATACACAAATGCAAGAAGCCTGGGAAACAAGCGGGAAGAAGTGGAAGTCCTGGAACAGTCAAGGAATTATGATGTGATTGGAATAGCAGAAACTTGGTGGGATAACTCTCATAACTGGACTGCTGTCATGGATGGATATAAACTGTTCAGGAAGGGCAAGCAGGGCAGAAAAGGTGGGGGAGTTACGTTGTATGTAAGAGCAGTATGACTGCTCAGAGCTCCAGACCTGAGATTCTCTGGATTAAGTTTAGAATTGTGAGCAATGAGAGTGTGATGTTGTGGTGTATTTTAAAGAATCCTTACTGAGGTTGCTGGAACAAATCATCCTGATGTGTAGAAAGAATAGTAAATATGGCAGGTGACCAGCTTGGCTTAACAGTGAAATTCTTGCAGATCTTAAACACACAAAAAGAAGCTTACAAGAAGTGGAAGATTGGACAAATGACCAGGGAGGAGTATAAAAATATTGCTCAGGCATGCATGAGTAAAATCACGAAGGCCAAATCACACATGGAGTTGCAGTTAGCAAGGGATGTTCAGAGTAACAAGAAGGGTTTCTACAGGTATGTTAGCAACAAGAAGGTGGTCAGGGAAAGTGTAGGCCCCTTACTGAATGGGGGAGGCAAACTAGTGATAGAGGATGTGAAAAAAGCTAATGTACTCAATGCTTTTTTTGTCTCTGTCTTCACGAACAAGGTCAGCTTTCAGACTACTGCACTGGGCAGCATATCATGGGGAGGAGGTTACCAGCCTCTTTGGAGAAAGAAGTGGTTCAGGACTATTTAGAAAAGCTGGACAAACACAAATCCATGGGGCCAGATGCGCTGCATCCGAGGGTGCTAAAGGAGTTGGCGGAGGTGATTGCAGAGCCATTGGCCATTATCTTTGAAAACTCATGGCAATTGGGGGAGGTCCCAGATGACTGGAAAAAGGCTAATGTAGTGCCCATCTTTAAAAAAGGTAAGAAGGAAGATCAGGGAAACTACAGGCCAGTCAGCCTCACCTCAGTCCCTGGAAAAATCATGAAGTGGGTCCTCAAGGAATCAGTTTTGAAGCACTTAGAGGAGAGGAAAGTGATCAGGAACAGTCAGCGTGGATTCACCATGGGCAAGTCATGCCTGACTAACCTAATTGCCTTATATGATGAGATAACTGGCTCTGTGGATGAGGGGAAAGCAGTGGACATGTTATTCCTTGACTTTAGCAAAGCTTCTGATACGGTCTCTCACAGTATTCTTGCCAGCAAGTTAAAGGAGTATGGGCTGGATGAATGGACTATAAGGTGGATAGAAAGCTGGCTAGATCATCGGGCTCAACAGGTGGTGATCAATGGCTCCATGTCTAGTTGGCAGCTGGTATCAAGCGGAGTGTCCCAAGGGTTGGTCCTGGGGCCGGTTTTGTCCAATATCTTCATTAATGATCTGGAGGATGGCGTGTATTGCACCCTCAGCAAGTTTGCAGATGTCACTAAACTTGGAGGAGTGGTAGATATGCTGGAGGGTAGGGATAGGATACAGAGGTACCTCGACAAATTAGAGGATTGGGCCAAAAGAAATCTGATGAGGTTCAACAAGGACAAGTGCAGAGTAATTAGGATGGAAGAATCCCATGCACAGCTACAGACTAGGGACCGAGTGGCTAGGCAGCACTTCTGCAGAAAAGGACCTAAGGGTTACAGTGGATGAGAAGCTGGATTTCAATCACTCGACAGCGTGCCCTTGTTGCCAAGGTTAACAGCATTTTGGACTGTATAAGTAGGAGCAATGCCAGCAGATGGAGGGATATGATCATTCCCCTCTATTCGGCATTGGTGAGGCCTCATCTGGAGTACTGTGTCCAGTTTTGGGCCCCACACTTCAAGAAGGATGTGGAAGAACTGGAGAGAGTCCAGCGAAGGGCCACAAAAATGATTACGGGGCTGGAGAACATGACTGATGAGTAGAGGCTGAGGGAACTGGGAGTATTTAGTCTGCAGAACAGAAGAATGATGGGGGATTTGATAGCTGCTTTCAGCTACCTGAAAGGGGGTTCCAAAGACGATGGATCTAGATAGTTCTCAGTGACAGCAGATGACAGAACAAGGAGTAATGATCTCAAGTTGCAGTGGGGGAGCTTTAGGTTGGATATTAGGAAAAAACTTTTTCACTAGGCGGGTGGTGAAGCACTGGAATGGGTTTCCTAGGGAGGTGGTAGAATCTCCTTCCTTAGAAGTTTTTAAAGTCAGGCTTGACAAAGCCCTGGCTGGGACGATTTAGTTGGGGATTGGTCCTGCTTTGAGCAGGGGGTTGGACTAGATAACCTCCTGAGGCCCCTTCCATCCCAGATATTCTATGATTCTATGAATGAGGGTGAGTCCATGTGTAATAAATCAGTTAGTATGATGAAAATTATTCAAAACAAAGTGATTTTGATGCATCATCATAGGCCAGAAAAAAATGTCATGAAATGGAGAGATTCTTTCTTTGGCAATACATTCGGTTTGTGACATTAGCAGCAAAAAACAGCTCTGTTAATTAAAAAAATTCCCCAAAGCTGCAGTGATAAATTACAGATAAAAGTTAACACAGCATTCTACAAATTAAGCTTCTGCTGGGAAAAAAAGTCAAGAGTTTTATTTGGTTTAATTAGCTTCTTTGAGCTAAATTTCCTAATACCTGTCTCAAAAATGCAAAAACACTTCTACTGTAAGTCTCTCTCTAGAAAGGCAGCAGTGTATTAGCTAGCAATCAAACCATGAAAGTTGGAGATTTCAACACATATCACCTAGACATGAGGTCTCAGACAAATGATCACATTTTAATTTAATAGTATTAAACTCTGTTAAATTCAGATATGCCATGAAACTTTATTGGAAATTATTAAAAAGCCTGGTTTGTATGGTTGATAAAGTTATTGTAACATATGGTATTTCTTGAAGACTACTATGCTGATAGGAGATAGCTTCTATATTCCAAGTATGTCCTGAATCTGGTATTTACTTTTTGTAATGGTCATTAAACAGATATGCCTTCATTTGAAAAAAGAGATTGAACATCAGTGTCAGTGAGAGACCAGTAATCTTTGTGATCACACAGATCCATGCATCGTGATCTATACAGATCATCATAGCAAAATACATGCATCTTTCATTAGAAATACAACAGCTAAAAATCAGTGTATATAATAAACATTATGTTTACATCTACATCATTCTAGAATTGGGTATATTCTGGACGAGACTGACTGATGCCAGTGGTACAAAGGTGTCCTTTGAAAAACTCCGTTCCTTCACTGAAATCCCATCCATCAAAGATATCTCTCCAAGTTGTTAAGTTAGTCTGTAGTCTTGGGGGTTCTCTTGGGCTCTGCATTGCATTTGGATGCTGAAATAACAGTGGTGGCAAAAATAATTCATTGTCATCTGTGATTGCTCAGGAGATTTCATTGGACCCTGACTCTATGGGACTCACATCTGGCCACAGTGATTCACATTTTTGTAACACGCAGGCTCTACTACTGCAACTAGCTGTTTTGTTATGAATTCCAAATGCTCTGAAAAAGCTCCACCTGAAACAAAGCAGCTTTTCTCCTCAGAAACATGTCACTAGGAACGCATCACCCCAATGCTCTGCTCTCTACATTGCCTCTCTTTTGAAGAGGGAATTCAGTTCAAGGTTTCTGCTGATTTTCAATGTTCTAAATGGATCTGGTCACAGCTATCTGAAAGTCTGTCAGGCCTATAACAAAAGCTGTGATACACAGAACCATTGACAGAATACCCCATGTCTACACCCTACTGTAATGATCTTTTGTACAAAATATGCCTTGTGAGGATTTGATCTGAAAATTCTTAATTTTCTGGTCATTATTGTCCTGGTAAAATATGTGTGGCAATGTTGTAATTCCATGGTATGGTGTTATTAACACATTCCCAGCTGAAGCTGGCAAACAGATTGGTCTTAAAGGCATGTGTGCTCTGCTCAATTTGCATTTAAGCAATGAACAGAGTCATCAAGAAGGAAGGGAAATGTGAGGAAAAAGGAACAGGGAACACCCTTTCTCCTATCCCAGCTGGAAATGTTTTTCAAGAGAGGGACAAACACCCCAAGCCTCCCCACCCCCATTTCTCTCTGCACCTGAAGTGACAAAGGAAGCATTAATTGGATTCTGGGAGAGAGAACCTGACCTAAGAAGTTTGGTCAGTAAGACTGCTGAAAGCATATGGTAAGAAAACACTGTTTTGAATTTAACATAGTTTACATTAGGCACCAGTTATATTTTATTTTTTCTTGGAAACATTTCTGACTTTTATGCCTCATTACTTGTACACAATTAAAATCTCTTCATAGACTTGTTTTATTGTTTTATCTAATCCAGTGTGTTTTAATTTAAGAGTTTAGGAAACTCCATTTGGGGTGGCAAGTTGTGTGCATATTATTCCTTTTTAAAAAATAACTGACTTTACATAAACTTGTATTGTCCAAGAGAGGGCTTGGAAATACAGGACATACATTTCTGGAAGTAAATCTAAGAGTGGGTGATGGGAGGTGTTCACGTGCCCCTGCAGTATAACCATGGCTGGTGAGAGCCAGAGTGTAACCCAGATGTGGCTGGCTGGCGGCAGTTACACACAGACACGCAGGGTGTGGCTTGCATGCTGGAAGGCTGTTTGTGAGCAGCCCAGGTAGGAGCTGCTTCAATCAAAGTACTGTAAGGCACCCAGGGTTGCTGGGTAGGGGTGACAACTGCTCATTAGCCTGGACTGTACCCCTGGTATGTCACAACTGTCTAATATTAGGAGAAGACTTCTGTTCAGAGGAACCTTGCCCAGAGTCAGGCCAAGACTAAGGAACTTACTGTTCTTCCCAACTAAAGCAGACAGTTAGGGAGATGTACAAAGATGACCATCCCGCCCCTCCTCATCTGAGCACATCTCAACTGCTGCAAAGATTCTTCACCCATCAGTACTATCATATTAACACTTTCTTTAAAAAATGTGTGATATAAGGTAAAGCTACAGTAATATTGCAGCATAGACATAAAAATGCTTGGAGCTCCCAAACCACTGCTTTAATTTGGATCTGAACACAATGTATAAGTTAGGGAGCAAGTTGATAAGCCACCAGATGTGTCACAGAATCAGCAATTATACTAATTGCTTAATATCCATATTGTGGGGAAGTTCAAAATATATATATATTTTTTTACAGTGGGAGAGAGAATGTATGAATTATGCATCAGTCTTTAATTTTGCCTTCTGTGATAAGGAGGCTCACATGATATTATCGCTTACTCAACACAATCATACTGAAATGCAGAAAATGAAAGAACAATCACAGACACAACAATGCTTGAGCAGAATACATTTCTCTCATCTTCAAAGCACAGAAGCACCATACCACCACTTACGTAACATTGCCTGGAAGCAACAGCTACTGCATTGTTTGCAGAAAATCAAAGAGACCCAGTCATGTTGATAAATTTGAGTCATCTCTTTAAATCAGCCCACTCCTCCCCCACTCCCCCCAAGATTCTGATGCCAGAATCAAATACTCAAAATAAGATGTGACCTTGTTCCAGAAAAAAGAGAGATGTTGATGAAGTTTTCATAACAGTTTCCCAATTTAACGTCATAACTTATAAGTAGAGTGATTCAAATCAATGAAACATATTAATGGAGTCTCAAGCCAGTTCTATATTTTCTTTGGGTGAAAATTACCACATGCAGTCAGAGAACAGGTTGCCACAGACTAAATTACAGGTCCTCTTACACATTCTTAGCCTAGGCATAAGCCTTCCAAATACTGTTTTCCTATTTTGAAAAACAAGTTAATACAAATAAGTGTCTCTTCAACAACGTCTCACAATATGAAAGTATCAGGAAGAAATTAGAAATAAAACTATCACTTCAGACTATGTTATGGCATAGGATATTTAAATATGGCAACTTCTCAGTGATTGATTGATTTTAAGAGTACAAAATTCGGCATCTTACCTTTGTCTGTACCTTTACACCGAACTCCCATTGATACCAAGAGAAGTTTCATGTGCAGGAGTTAGTTAGGGAAAGGCCCCCAGTGGACACAAATGACCAGACTATCGAAAGAGTTCATAATTAGGGTCAGATTTTTAGAAGAGCTCAGCTCTGATGAATGCACCAAAATAAGTTGTTAAAATTCCAGAAGTTCTGAGCATCCAATGGACCATGTTATTTTGAAAATCCAGTTAGGAAAGTCACAATGTGAGCTGCTGGCTGCTGAGTATTTCTGACAACCAAACTCTAATTTAGGTGGCTACATGGGAGCCAAGTTCCTGAAAATCTGTCCCTACGGGTGCTGATAACTTGAAAACTGGCCTTGAGTTCTTCTGAAAATCTGTCCTAAAATGTTATTGAAAGTACTGGATGGGCTGCCAATGTATGTTTGCTGCCTGCTGCTATTGGAGCATCCACTTTGTTAGAAAAAAACTATTAATGTAATTATAAAAAAGGTTTAAACAGTCCAGAAGAAAGGTATGAAAATATATTTAAGAAAGGCAATCTGTCCTTGGCACTACAAGATGTGTCTTCTTTTCGGCACAGCTGCTTAAGAACAGACAGTCTGTATTCTTCAGTTATGGGAGAAACCTACAGAGCATTTTGAAAATTCAATTGAGTCAAATAGCTGTTGAGAGAGTTGAAGAATTTTACTGAATCCATTTGTGCAGTATAGCTTCTGGTTTTAAAATTGGTAGCATGAGTCTGTTGCGGCCCTGGCAAACCAACTAACCTGTGTATGATCCATAACTTAACAAGAAGCACTGCAATTCCAATCAAGACAATGTTCTTACATACAGGTATCAAAGAAATGTTAGTTAGTCTAGCAATCCCCAACTCATGCACTTTGTATTAATAAAAATCAAAGAATAGTTGCCAAGTATATTTGTGTGTTTATCTATATCCTGTTAGAAGTTTACCAATATAACCAAATTACCTTTTAGATGCTTAATACTTTTCATGTCTTAATTGCCTTCATATTATGTATACAAGTGTGTTCAGTTAACCTTAAGATCACAGATGTGAGACACTGCAGGAAATTATTATTACTTACACTGTCTTCAGCTTATCCCTGTTATAATGAAGGACCACCTAATTGCTTTATGTAAACAACTGTACCTAGTTTACCTGTGTATGCATAAGAAATAGAAGATTAATTTCAAAGCCCAGGTCAGTTTAACAATGAAGGTCCCACAAACTGTCTGCTTTGCCTATTCTTCCTTGGAGGAAAGCCCTGCTGTGACAATTTCTGTGAGGAGGCTTGTCAGCCTGCTAGAGAGCTATAAATACAGGACCTTGGGCATGATCTGGCATCTCTAGTCTGCTGAACTTTGAATAGCGAAAAGTTTAAGTCATGAGACTGAGATTTCCTAAATAGTTCCTTGAACACCCAGAAAATGTATGAAAAGACTCTAACAGACTACATCTAAGCAGCATTTGGAGTCTAACCTTTTGGGATGATTCCAGAGAAACTCTTACAAGCCAGCAGATTCATCCATCACTGCTACAAATCTGATATAAGGACCTTGCAAGCTTTTGTAATGTATGTAATATTTTAATCATTCAATAAAGATTTATTAATAAAAGAAATACATTATTTAGTTTACTAAGATTAGATCTGAAACACATATTGACCCGGGGGTTAAATGTCTGATCCTTTGGGATTAGTAGAACCTCACGTATAGTGAACTGGGTTTTCAGTAACCTCTAACTATAACCTCTCACTGTTTCCCTATATAGGAGCCAAGGTATGGAATCCCTAAAGGGGACGATGTTGGCTTCTTGTTATCCAGTGAGATACTACAAAAGCTCTTTTGATACTGGTTTGGGGACTCTCATTACAAAATAAAACACCTTCTATGGGGGATTGCCTGCCCTTTTTCTTGCAGTCCGTCTTGAGTGTGGCATTCTCAGTGTGGCCCATCTGTCACAATAAAGTTTGGCTTTTTCTACTATAAGAACTATTTTTTCCATATCTAAATAAGTCTCATCACCCCTAAATAAAATGGCCACCTACACTGTGTTTCATAGATTCATAGATTCTAGGACTGGAAGGGACGTCAAGAGGTCATCGAGTCCAGTCCCCTGCCCTCATGGAAGGACCAAATACTGTCTAGACCATCCCTGATAGACATCTATCTAACCTATCTTAAATATCTCCAGAGATGGAGATTCCACAACCTCCCTAGGCAATTTATTCCAGTGTTTAACCAGTCTGACAGTTAGGAACTTTTTCCTAATGTCCAACCTAAACCTCCCTTGCTGCAGTTTAAGCCCATTGCTTCTTGTTCTAGCCTTAGAGGCTAAGGTGAATAAGTTTTCTACCTCCTCCTTATGACACCCTTTTAGATATCTGAAAACTGCTATCATGTCCCCTCTCTGTCTTCTCTTTTCCAAACTAAATAAACCCAATTCTTTCAGCCTTCCTTCATAGCTCATGTTCTCAAGACCTTTAATCATTCTTGTTGCTCTTCTCTGGACCCTCTCCAATTTCTCCACATCTTTCTTGAAATGCGGTGCCCAGAACTGAACACAATACTCCAGTTGAGGCCTAACCATCGCAGAGTAGAGCAGAAGAATGATTTCTCGTCTCTTGCTCACAACACACCTGCTAACGCATCCCAGAATCACGTTTGCTTTTTTTGCAACAGCATCACACTGTTGATTCATATTTAGCTTGTGGTCCACTATAACTGCTAGATCCCTTTCTGCCATACTCCTTCCTAGACAGTCTCTGCCCATTTTGTATGTGTGAAACTGATTGTTCCTTCCTAAGTGGAGCACTTTGCGTTTGTCTTTGTTAAACTTCACCCTGTTTACTTCAGACCATTTCTCCAAATCATTTTGAATTATGACCCTGTCCTCCAAAGCACTTGCAATCCCTCCCAGTTTGGTATCATCTGCAAACTTAATAAGCGTACTTTCTATGTCAATATCTAAGTCGTTGATGAAGATATTGAACAGAGCCAGTCCCATAACAGACCCCTGCAGAACCCCACTTGTTATACCTTTCTTGCAGGATTGGGAACCATTAATAACTACTCTCTGAGTACGGTTATCTAGCCAGTTACGCACCCACCTTATAGTAGCCTCATCTAAATTGTGTTTGCCTAGTTTATTGATAACAATATCATGCAAGACCGCATCAAATGCTTTATTAAAGTCTTGGTATACCACATCCACTGCTTCTCCCTTATCCACAAGACTAGTTATCCTATCAAAGAAAGCTGTCAGATTGGTTTGACATGATTTGTTCTTTACAAATCCATGCTGGCTATTCCCTATCACCTTACCACCTTCCAAGTGTTTGCAGATGATTTCCTTAATTACATGCTCCATTATCTTCCCTGGTACAGAAGTTATACTAACTGGTCTGTAGTTTCTTGGGTTGTTTTTCTTTCTCTTTTTTGGTTTACTAAAAATGAATGAGACAGAATGAATAGACACATTTTAGTTATTTGAATATATATACACATAGCCCAATTCTCTTGTCATTTGCACTAGTGTAAATGAAGAGTAACTCCAGTGAAGTTCACACTATTCACAATATTCATGTGCAATATTATACAGATTTTAGTTTCATGATCATATACTTTCTCACAAAAGAATCAAGTATAATGAAAACTGATTTACACAGGTTCTAATACTGAAACTAGACAGTAGTAATTACAAAGTTATTATGTATTTTTGAGACCTACTGATGACAAAGCACATAAAATAAAGGTATCATATCCCATTTTCCAGATGGGAAACTGAGGCATAGATTGGTCAGTGGTAGAGCCAGGAACATAACCCATTGTCCATGAAGTCCCAGTCCAGTGGTCTATCCACTAAGGCACACTCCCTCCCAGAGGGCTATGGTAGATACCTTAGAATTTTACATACACAAGTGTACTTGAGTACTTTGCTGGAATGGAAACTAATTGAAGAACTCAGCTTCTATTCTAAACCTGTTTGTGTCTTCCCTTCTATGTTTCTGCCTAGAAATTTAGTATGTCTGATATGTGACTAACAAAGGACTTTATGTCTGATTTTTAATTATTTAATTATTGTGAACTTCAATGTTCTTGCAAGGCCTTTAACTGACAAAATAAGACACATACTTTTTAAAAAAATCTTACAGTTTAGATTTCTGAGGAATATTATATAATATTCTATATTAGTTGGTATCTGTGGAATTGCTAACACACACACACAATGATGAACTAAGGGAAAATAATTTGCCAATAATTGACAGACAATTTATTAGCATTGCCATGGTTGAAGTTTTTAAAAAAGGTTTTTCTGAATCTGAAAAACAAAAATAAATAAATAAAAAAAAGTATAGAAAAGTATTCTTTAATGGCTGCAGGCTCCTAAGAAATTGGGATAAGAATGCTGGCTTATCTTAAAGCTATGTAAATTATTAATGCCAGTAAAATAAAACAATTGTATTTGCTCATCACTATGATATATTAAGAGAGTATTAAATATAATATACTATGAAGTAAATATTCAAGAATATTTTTCAAAATGATTTTTCCCTTTGCATTTAAGCTTCTATTTAAATCCAGATTGCCTTTGCAGAAGAGCATGTTTGTAATAGTGTACTAGTGAATAAAACTGATGTGCTTTTAATGCTTTGAAAATTATTTTATCTTCCTTTTTGTTTTCTTTTCCTCGAAGAAACCCAACATATATACCTACAAGTAATATTTCCATGGCACAAAATACTTTAAACTTAGTCCTAAAAATTTCATTATTATTCCAAGGATTCCTTGTGGAAAATAGAGAATTCCAAGTTATTTATTCCAACTATTTACTGCTTTTATTGATATGATGAAGTGAGGGGGGGTTGGTGGGATTCAGGAGGAGGAGAGGAGAGAATAAGTCGAGAAACCCGTTCCTCCTCCAACCGATGTAAAATGTTAAAAATAAACTGTTGACTTCAATGGGCCATCAATGTCATATTCAAGCATACAACACAAGCACGTAACAACGTGGTAATAACAAATTGTAAGTGATATTTTCACGTTAGTTTTTAACAGTTACAATATAAGAACCCTTGAAGTGGGTATTACAAGCCATCAAGAAGATTTCGTACTCCAGCTAAACTGCTCACAAGTTCACCAGTGTAAATCCTCCAGCCATTCTTTTTAAGGGTACGTCCAGACTACCCGCCGTATCGGCGGATAGTGATCAATTTATCGGGGATCAATATATTGCGTCTCGTCAAGACGCAACATATCGATCCCCAAACATGCTCCCCACCGACTCCGGAACTCCACCAAAGCAAATGGCAGTAGCCAGAGTCAATGGGGGAGCCACAGCCATCGATCCCGCGCCGTGAGGACGGGAGGTAAGTCAGAATAAGATACGTCAACTTCAGCTACGGTATTCCCGTAGCTGAAGTTGCGTATCTTACATCAACACCTCCCCAGCGTAGACGAGGCCTAAGAGAATGAGGACTACACATCTCTGACTTCATATCCTATCTCCATATTGGGTCGTTTCCAGAGGTCCACAGAATATTGACTATTCATATTAAATATTTGAAAGAGAATGGGCTGGTGAAAGAATGCTCTCCAGAGAGGATCTGTGTTTTGAGACCTTCTTTCCTTGGCCTGAAAAATGTAGATTGTTGACCTAAAAAATATACTCTAAGGCCCACCTTTTGGCATCAGCTTTTGGATTGGGTGGGGTCTTGTGAGATGTAATGCTTCTGGTGGAACAAGGCTGTTGGAAGGGAAATGCCTATATTCTGTTGCATCCAGGAAGATTTTTCTCAGGGTTTGCCGCCATTGGCACTTTACAGCACTGCAACTTTCTCGCTCGGGGGTGTGAAAAAACACCCCCCTGAGTGCAGCAAGTTTCAGTGCTGTAAAGCGCCAATATAGACAGTGTACCAGCGCTGGGAGCCATGCTCCTAGTGCTGGTAGCTACACCTCTCATAGAGGTGGTTTCTTTAGAGTGCTGGGAGAGCTCTCTCTTAGCGCTCTGCCGCGACTATAAAAGAGTGTTAAAGCACTGCCACAGAAGCGCTTTAACGCTGCCAGTGCAGACCAGCCCTCAGGGTTTGCTGCTAGTGTTAGTTATATTGCTTTCTTTAAAAATGTCAAAAGGCACTCACAGTAATAAATGGGCACATTTATTATTCATAATATGATTAATATTAACACTTATTATTTGGCAGACAAATTGAACTCTCTCATCCTTACTAGGAGTTTCCCATGTCATGGCAAGCAGGGGTCTATAGGACATACAACAGGCAGAACTCACTTCTGAAGATATATATGTCCTTTATGTGTTTAACCCAGATGCCAAAGAAAGGAAATACTGAAGCACAGATAACTATAGGGGGAGAGTTATTTAGCACCAACTTCAAGATAACTAGGCAAGAATTCCCTAAACATGTCTGAACTTGCCTGCCTCTAATTCAAGAACGCATTGAAATTGGTAGCACTGTGTTTCAAGGAAATTATGTTAGAAACTTTTCACAGGTTATATTTAAGGATTAGAGTACTAATTATGTTTATATGCATTGCTTCTCTATTTAAAGTCATAGCTTTTGCTTCTCTGTGTGAACTACTGACTAGGGCTAGCTGGAAAAACAAAAGTGTTGTCTCATGATTAATTTGCCATTTGTTTTTTCTTCCACATTAGAACAACAACTAGACCTTTCAAAATTATTTGCAAAAAAAGAGACATACACACACTTTAGACTAGCCAACAGCTAAGAGCACGTACATGGGATAAGGGTGATCCAGGTTCAAGTCCCTACTCTCTCTGATTTAGAGCACTGGATTACTGGCTATTTTTGCTCTCTCAAAATCCCATCCAGGACCTGAGAAAACTTCCTGATGAAAATTTTGTCAGAACTGGAATAGTCCATGAAAAGAATAAGCCCTAGTCTACACTATGAATTTATGTCTGTATAACTGCATTGCTCAGAGGCATGGATTTTCCACACCCCTGAGTGACATAGTTATACTGACCAAATTCCAGTATTCATGGGGGAAAAAAATACTTCATTTAGTTGTTGATCCAACAACTGTTATGATCCAAGATACGTGCTTTTTTTTTAAAAAAAAAAGGGATTACCACACTCACGAATACAGCCCTGCCATCAAGACTAGTTGTGACACCCAAAAATATTACAAAAAAAATATTAACTTACTTCAGTTATGGAATGGTAAAAACAAACCAACCTAAAACACAGCTTTAAGGAGGGCAATTTCTTTATCTTTTAAACTTCTCTGGGGCCTGATCCAAAACTTGCTCAAGTCAATAGGAGTTTTTGCCACTGATCCCAATGAGCTTTCAGTCATTCTTACAAACAATATTTAGCTGACATTGATGATATCAAGGCTGATCTGAAGTATGAAAAGGGTGAGAATCACTACTGTGGGCAGTGTCTTATTTAACAGGGTACTATATGGCACTTTGTTGGGAAAAACATTGTTTCAAAAAGAGATTGGATTTGTTTCTCTCTCTCTCCCCCTCTTCCCCGTCCCATAGCAGAAGAGAGATTCATACCCAATTCTGTCTCTCAAAAGAGAAGAAAAACTTCATTAGAAGCTTTTCTCTATTGGCTAATTAAAATGGCAAGCTGTCACAAAACAAATAATGCTTCCAAATTTATTGAAATATGGGAATTTTAAAAAGAAAACAGATAAAGAATTTGTGCTTCCTGAAATGAAGTCTTTACAAACAGTGAATATCCTACATAAATGGATTTTTTTAATGAAAATATTAGGATTCTGAATATAAAAATCATTTTTACGCAGCACTTTACACCTGATTTGCGGCTTAAAAACTAGTTGACAGACTTTACATTTTTAACATTTTATTTACCTAGCAATAAAACTGGACCAAATACAGCTGACTCTGCAAATGAGAACTTTTCAGCAAACCCTTACATGCACGTGGAATTTCATTCCATTTAATGGTGCTGTGTATAGTGCAAGAGTTTCGCCTCACAGAACTATTCTAGAATCAGGGTCTAAGTCTGGAAACATATAATTCCTCCTAGCACTGAAGAAAGTTTCAAAGCCTTCAGCAGGGCCGGCTCTAGGTTTTTTGCCACTCCAAGCATGTGCTTGGTTTGCTGGTACCTAGAGCCGATCCTGGCCTTCAGCAGGTTTGCCCATAAGTATCCATTTGCGAGATCTGGATGTGATTCCGGACCAAATCCAGCTGGTTGTTATGCTTCTATAATTCCCATTGAAATCAATGGGAGCAGTGCACACACAGCCGAGGGTGGAATTTAACCCTTGAAAATGTAGCAGTCATGCCCATATAGATAGAATAATCTGATCCCAATATACCATGAATGAAAAAGTAGACACACACTTTTCTTTACAGTGCCCAGTGTAAGTCATCTTGCTGCTTGTTCATTTTACCTTCCTCCTCACAGCAGAGATACACAGCTTTCAAAATTTGTGCTCATCAGTTTAAAAATAATGGAGTATGCATCCTGGAATTTTGCTTTCAAAGCAACAGAATTAATATTTCATAATCATTTACCATTATTGTTGTGTATAAGTGGTAGGACTGCTGCCATATTTTCATATCAGTGTTAACATCCTAATATTTATTATTAATGTAGCACTAATCTGTGGGTATATGGCACTATTTACAATCAAAATTGTAGACAGTTACCATGCTGAACAGTAAGGTGTAATTATAGATTCAAGCAGTATCTTGTAGCAACCTCAGTTCAACTGAGATAGAAAAGAAAGAAATTATCTATTTAGGCTCAAATACCAACCAATACAGCCTAGATAATATTTAAATCCCTGATCCTGAAGCCATGCTGTGTGGTTGGTGTTTAAGGAATCAGTAGTTTCCATTCACCACTTGCTAAGCCATTGTCAAATGGCAAACTGTTTTTGCAGACAATATGGCAAAGGTAAGTCTGAAGGAGCAATTTGAAGAAACACATGGTGCTGGTTTTATGAATTTTTACAGGGAGATTTTTCCTATCCATAGGGGCAATGGAGAAAACATGAAGGTGCTTGTGGAATAGGACCGACAGCTAACTTGATTTGAGACGTAAAACAAATTTAAAAAAAAAAAAAATATTCAGGGAAAAAAAAAGTTTCTCCAATCTTTGAGCAGAATCCTAACTTTATGATCTCTGTCCCTGAGGTGAAAATGGAACTAATTCAGCCTATTTTGCTCCCTGGAATATCAATCCAAAACAAACTCTCTGAAGGTATAGACCAAGCTATTGCTGCCAGGCTTTCAATTGAAGTAGCACCTTTCTTTCCTCAGGTCCTCTCAGATGCTGATCTATCTAACATTTAATGTTATGGTACATATGCAGAGAATACTTTAAATATGTTTATTATTTCTTCTCTGAAGTGAAGTCAAGACTGTATTTGTGTGAGAGGATACAACTGGCGAGGATACAACTGGCAAGGATGCCTCACTGTCATCTGAAATGGACAGGACATAAAATGACATTGCTTTCAGAGTAAATCATTTATATTTTTCCCGCCAAAAACTCTTCATTTTTGTGCTCCAAAGACACCTTTTCCTTTTAGCTCCAGCACCAATTAGATTTTAGAATCTTAACCCTCCTACTCAGTTTGGTTGAATTTCCTCAAAGAGGATGATTTTGTTAAACAAACATTGAAGAACTCCTGAGCAGAGAGTCACTGATATTAATGCTTCTTCTGACTGCTCAAGCATCTCCAATGCTTTCATTCTTCCACAGCATTCAAATTATGGGTGGCAGCTAGCTGGACAATGGTGGCTATTTATCGACCATCACAATGATTTGGCATACCATTGTAGTAGGATGAGCTCTCATCTCCTGAAAACAATCTGGGGCCTGGGATCCAATACAGCAAATCTCCTTTACCCATAAAGAATACTTCAAACCACTTAGAAAGCAGGGCCGGCTTTAGGAAGTGCGGGGCCCGATTCGAACAGTTTTGACGGGGCCCCGGCAGGGATGACTAAAAAAAAAAACATGTAAAAAACACGTGGGGCTTGTATTCACCAGGCAGCACTCCTAGTCTTCAGCGGCAAAGACCCAGAGCGCTGCCGGGTGAGTAAAAATTAAAAAGGAGCCTCTAGCCAGGGAAGGGATTCTCGACCACTTGCCCCACCCCCCAGTGGCTCTGCCACTGGGCGCGGGGCCCTCTTAGGCGCGGGGCCCGATTCGGGGGAATTGGTGGAATTGGCCTAAAGCCGGCCCTGTTCGAAAGATATCATATAACCAGGTATCCATGTTTGTCTGAGGAATTATTAATTTTCCTACAAAATTACAGTTCAGAACAAGCCATTTTATGGCTCATGAAATGTTAGGAAGACTAACTGTAGAGAGATTACCTCAATTTATATAAACTTAGCTTTAACATGACAAGACCATTAAGAACAACAAATCTCACTGGTTTGTATCCCTTTGCCCTTCTTTACAATGTAAGCTATACAAGACTGCAGTTAGGCTTTTCTGATAAAAAATGTACAATAGGGATTCTCAACCTTTTTCTTTCTGAGGCCCCCACCAACATGCTATAAAAACTCCACAGCCCACCTGCGCCACAATAACTGGTTTTCTGCATATAAAAGCCAGAGCCGGTGTTAGGGGATAGCAAGCAGGGCAATTGCCTGGGGCCCCATGTGACAGGGCTCCATCGAAGCTACATTGCTCAGGATTTGGCTTCAGCCCCTAGGCAGTATGACTCAGGGCCCTGGCTTCAACCCCATGCGTCAGGTGTGCGGCTTTCTGCCTTGGGCCCCATCGACTAATGCTGGCCCTGCTTGGCAACCCCCCATACACCCGCTCACAGCCCCCCAGGGGGGCCTCAGACCCCTAGTTCACAATAACTGATGTATAGAACTTCCAGTCCAAGACAGCCCTGTCGTTATTGAAATGACTGGACATTATTCCAGAAGCTTGTATGCTATGATCTTAAAAGACTTGCACTAAGGTCTCCTTAGACTCAAGAAAATTATCCTCCAGCATCTGCAGCCACAAATCAATACTGGAAAACATTCAGCAGAAAAATCAGTCCACTGTAACCTCCTGAGACTTCAGGGGCTTATCTACTTTAGTTTAATCAACCTATTTTTGTAGAGGGAAATTCTAAATCTGATGCCAACCATGGGCTTATCTTCAGAGGCAGCTGACAGACCTACTAGCAAGGCAGCTTATCTAAGTCATATAACTAGAATAATCTTCGTTTTCAAAGTTGCAAATATTGTCTCATAGGAAAGTTGAAGTGGAAACAAGTATAGACTGTCTTTTGATTTATAGTTAAGGACCATTTGCTAAATATAGTGAAGTTCCTTAAAGTGGGAGTGGGAATTAAATGATTCATTTGTACATTTTAGTGTCTTAATAGACAAATTATTCTTCAATTTTGAAGACAGAGGGATTTGTCTGGTCAGTGGGAAGAAAGGGGTTCTGGCTCCTTTAAGGATTCCCTCCCCCCCCACACACTTCTGTGAGGTGGAATGACATCAGTGAGCTTGGGGCTGACCAGAAAAGGCGCAGGCAAACCACATTCCTCCAGAGTTCTCTCTTCTTGCCTAGATCTACAGCTCGTAGCCATGGGATCAGGATAGGACAGGGGTTTGTGGTCTGCTGTGGGAATTGTTCTAGTTGCCTACTTGGATACTGGGAAAGAATTTTTTCCCAACAGCCAGGTAGGCCAAGATGGGTTTGCTCCTCCCCAGCACCTCCTTCCACATAGCAGCTCAGTGACCAGTTGAGCAGGGAGGAGGTTAGGTTCAAGCTGTCAACTTGGCAGATAACAGATGTTAAATGCAGACAGATGTTCCATAGGGGGTATGGTTCCCCAATATACCGGAGTTGGAAGCAGACTTAGGGGAAGATATCCCCCTAAAGAAGATGAGGAGCGGAGGTGGGGCTCCTAATGTCTAGTATAGAGAGGAGACAATCCCCTTTCTCCAACACCTTAGCACTCGTACAAAGGGAGGACAGTAGGATCCCAGCAACTGTCTGGGACCAGGTTTGGAGGGAAGACGGCAGCCTTCAAATAGGTGAAACTGATTAAGGAAAGAGCAATGACCTGCACTATATGAGTTATTGCCAAATAGTTCCCAGATGAGTTAATAGAGTTGCAGCCTAATTAAACCACTTCCCTTGCATCTTATCATTCTTTCTGCAAGCCTGGGACAAATCTCTGTGGGTAAGACACTATAAGACGGGAAAATAAGATGGCTATATATACAATCTAACACCAAAGATGCAATATTTTACAATGTAGAGATATTGTCAAAGGGCTGTTGATAGTGCCTCTCATTGGCAGTGTTATACTCTTGTTCCAAAGAGCTAGAAAGTCCTGAATAAAAATGCAGGAGATAAATAATGCAATTTTAACCCTAAAGTGGTACATGCTTCCAAGGCAGACAATCTAAAAGTTATTATTCACTATAGCATTTATCATTTTGACACTCTCATGGTCAGGGGATAGACAATCAGGCTATGAAACATTTACATTATTCTCAGACTCCCTTCACATAAAGAGACCCATATATCATTCATTTTATTTTATTTTTTAAATCTCATTTTCTTTCTTTTAATCTTCTTACTGGATGTTTGGATCTTTTACTTCAGTATCCCAAAAAGGAAGAGGGAGAGGGTCTAAAACATTACTATCACAGCTCACCCACCCCCACCTCTTCCCCCACTCTACTGCTCTGCTAACATTTATTTCTGTCTTTGTAACATGCATTGGTTACGACAGGGGTGGCCAATTGGCAGTTCCAGAGCCATATGCGGCTGTTCAGAAGGTAATAAGCAGCTTCTGCCAGAAGCCAACTCTGAGGGAAAATGGTGGGTGTTCAGCACTCACCGGCATCCCTATCAGCCCCCCTCCTGCTCCTCCAGCACCTCCTGCCTACTGGCATGCCCCCCCCATCAGTGTCTCCCTCCCTCCCACCCACTGCAATCAGCTATTTTGCAGCATTGAGGAGGCTCTGGGTGGGAGGGGGAGCAGCAAGGACGCGGCACCCAGCTCCCTTCCCTTCCCCCCAGAGCCTCCTCAATGCTGCAAAACAGCTGATCACGGCAAGCGAGAGGTGCTGGGGGAGGGAGAGGAGAGGAGCGAGGACCTGGTGCACAGCCTCCCTCACTCCCTCCTCCAGTGCCTCCTTGCCTCCTGCCTGCCACAAGCAGCTGTTTCACACCCGCAGGAGGCTCTGGGAGGAGGAGAGGGAGGGATGAGGACATGGCTCACTGGGGGAGGGGGCGGAATGTGGGGGCGACTCAGTGAAAGGGGTGGAGTGGGAGGCGGGGCCTGGGGCAGAGCCAGGGGTCCAGCAACCCCTGCCCGGCTGTGTCTCCTTGAATAAAATACTGTGTGACTAGCTGGTGTGGAAATTTTTAACCAAAATTTTTCTTACACCATCTAACAATGAAAGGCAAGTGCAAACAGAAAAGAAAATACAAAGATGAAAATCGAGGCTTCCAACAGGAGTGGGAGAATAAGTACTTTTTCATTGAACATAATGTTAAGACTCAGAGGGGTAGCCGTGTTAGTCTGGATCTGTAAAAAGTGACAAAGAGTCCTGTGGCACCTTATAGACTAACAGACGTATTGGAGCATGAGCTTTCGTGGGTGAATGCTGCGTCGGACCAAGTGGGTACTCACCCACAAAAGCTTATGCTCCAATACGTCTGTTAGTCTATAAGGTGCCACAGGACTCATTGTCAATGTTAAGACTATGTGTCTTCTTTGCCAGACGTGTATCTCTCAGTTCAAATCTTCAAACTTGCAGCGTCATTTCGCTTCTAGCCATGCACACATGGATCAAGAATTCCCACAAAGTTCTGAACTCCGCACTTTAAAACTGAAGAATTTGAAAAAACAAACAGATGTAGAAACCCAGTTCTTCACCAGATTTGCCAACCAATCACCGACTGTAACGTTAGCCGCCTATTATGTGGCCTGGCACATAGCCCATGCGAAAAAGTCCTACTCTGAAAGCGAGTTTATAAAAATGTGCCTCACTGATGTGATTTCAATCCTGACACCAGAGAACAAGAATATACAGAAAAAAATTTCTGGCCTGCAGCTTTCACGCCACAAAAAAGAACGCAGAATCTCCGACCTGAACAGTGACATCAAATCACACTGCACTTGCAACTTCAGCAGTGTGAGTATTTGAGCATCACTTTGGGTGAGTTGTGCGATGCACAGGATAAACCTCATTTATCGGTATTTGTCCAGACTGTGTCTGATGAATGTGTTGTAAGGGAAGACCTTCTCGATATCGTGCCACTAAAGGACAGAACTCATGGACGAGATCTAAAGTAGGCATTGATGTCGTGAAACACTACTTCCCTTTACATTACGTTATTGAAGTTAATGTAATATAAGCTCACTGCCATTGCAACAGATGGGGCTCCGTTCACGTGGGGATCTGTGAATGGATTAGTAGGGCTTTGTAAGTCTGAGGAGAACTTTCCCAAATTTTGGACATTTCACTGTATTATTCATCGGGAGCAACTGGTATTTAAAAACCTCAAATTTGATCACATCATGAAACCTGTCTTGCACATTGTGAATTTCATTTGCTCAAATGCACTCAATCACAGACAATTTCAAAATCTAATCAAAGAACTGAATGAAAACGACTTCCCTGATGATTTGCCATTTCATTGCGCAATTCAATGGCTCTCGAGAGGTAAAGTTAGTTCTCATTTTTTTGAGCTCCTGGAATAAGTAAAATTGTTTATGGAGGAGAAGCACAGAATACACTCTGAGCTTACAGATCATGGGTGGGTTCTAGATTTGGCATTTCTTGCAGACATGCTGCTGCACAGGGCTGTCCTTAGGCAGACTCAGCATATGTGGCTCCGTAGAGCACCTGAAAATTTGGGGCACACCTGGGTCTTAGTGTCCACCCTCCCACCTTTTCCTATCCCTGTTCTGACCCTTCCTGCAGGCTCCCACCACAGCTGGCTGCTGCAGCCTAGTGAGTCTTCCTCTGGAGGGGATCTAGTACTTAAAAGTGAATAATACTTTCAGCCTGCCCGACCTATTAGCACAACATTGAAACTGTTAAAGAGCTATTCAAGTGGTAATGTACCCATTTAACAGGCATTTGCCAACTCCCAGGTACATACTGCCAGTTTCTGAATTTACTGACACAAACAAGTGCATTATTGTAATATTTATTCAGAACATGTTAGTCTACAGGACCTTAGTTTAAAATGTGCTTTAAAATATTTCATTAGTGTGTTGCTGAAAATTATAAAAATCAGATCTCTAAAAAATCCTTGCATAGATTTTTAAATGTACAATCTGAGTATTCATCTTTCGCCTTGAATGCTTGGATCTTCACACATATAGTTTTTTAAATAAATCCTTCAAAAGACCACCCTTATCTAAAATACACACGTGAGCCAGGGCTGCTGTTGGGCACAAGGGCACCAGTTTAATAATACTGCATAGGGCCTCAAAAATCCTAAGGACAGCCCTACGTGCTGCATTTGGATAAACAAAACATGGACTTTACAAGGAAAATTCCAGTTCCTGTCTGATCCAGTACAAAGCGTATCTGCGTTCATGGACAAACTGCAGTTGTTTCACAGACAAACGCTTGAGGGAGAGCTGACACACTTTTCCTCAAGTCACAACTTCCAGCAAGATCAAAAGAAGATACAGCAGAACCCCTAAAACAGAGCACAACCAGATATGCGAGCATGATTAAAGATATTAAGGATAATTTTGAGGAAAGATTCCAAGCAGAAAAGACCTCAAATCAGATTTCTGATTGACTCTTTTAGTGCTAAAGCCGATTGTCTGAAGCCCCCTTTAGTCACTGACGAAGCAACATCCCAGATGGAAATAATAGAATTTTTGGAAGATGACAGATTGAAATCTGTCCAGAAGACAGAGGGAACCCTTACTTTCTGGAAATCTGTACCAAAGGATAAATATACCAACAACATCAGAGGTGCAGCCCTAAAATTAATCTCGATGTTTGCCTCGACCACTCTTCAGGAGTCTGTTTTCTCGACACTCAAACATGTGAAATCCAAGCACCGATCTGTTTTGACAGACAGCCACTTAAGAGAACTACTATGTGTGAGCACAACTGAACACAAACTAAACTTCAAGGGAATTGTTGAAAGCAAAGATTGTCAGAAGTCTCACAAAGTAAAAGGTTAAGTTGTTATTATTATAGTAACTATATATTATAAATGCATAATAAATATATATTATCAAATTATATAATGAGTGTGTCTGTGTGTGTGTGTAAAGGCATACACACACACATATATATACACATATACTTATATAAACATTACATAATAATGTGGCTTTTTGGCAATGTACATTGGTAAATTCTGGCTCCTTCTCAGGCTCAAGTTGGCCACCTCTGGGTTTTGAGGACATTTCTCCGCCTGCCACTAACCAGCATGGTGCTATCAGACATTCACTGCTATAAACTGTTTTCGCCTTACTGCCAGCACACAACAATAAACTGCAATTTGCTCTAGAATAGCAGGCTCTCTACTTTATCTTCCTAACAACCTCATCATGAGACTCAATTTAGTAGAATATTATTAAATTTTATTAGAGATGAGCCATGGCAACAATATTCAGATTTGGATTAGGAAAATGGTTTCTGAATGTATGGCCTAACTGAAAAAGGACTAGAGTCTGGGTTCAAAAATCTGGCAAGATGTTCCCAGGAGATATTGATCCCTAATGACAGAAGTTGTGTGTGATTATCTTGTAAGATTTTCATAGCTTAAATACAAATGTCATCTCAGCCATTTCCACAAGAGTACTGCCTTTGGATCACATTCAAATTGAATTCACTGACATAAGTCCCTTCTGATTATGGAAACTAGTGAACCAAACTCATGAGGTGGATTTAAACTCTGGGATTCAAATCCATCTCCAACCTACCTCCTCTCAAAAAATTAAATAATAATAAATTGGAAGAGTTTTGGATAAGACATTCCCATTTGGGCCCATCTACAGTTAAAATCCAACTGGATCATTATCACTATTAGTATAATTAACAAATCAAATTTCACTTTGAATAAAATGAATTTTTGACAATCACTGAATTACTTTCAGATGTTGTATGCAAAAGTTCCAGATACTGGCAAACTACTTGAAAACTAAAGAACAAAAACATCTACATCTTGAGACATACATTCAGATGGTCAGAAGAATAAAGGATTCTAGTAAGTTTTTTTTTTTTTTTTTTTTTTTATTTAGTAATATTGATTTTTTTTCTATTCAGTGTGCAATGGTTCATCTCCATCAGGGGGTGGCAAACTTTTTGGCTTGAGGGACACATCTGGGTATAGAAATTGTATGGAAGGCCATGAATGCTCACGAAATTGGGTTGGGTTATGGGAGGGGGTGACAGGTCTGGTTGGGGGTGTGTGCTCCAGGGTGGGGGCAGAAATGAGGAGTTCAGGGTGCAGGATGGGGCTCTGGGACGAAGCGGGGGGGGGTGAGGACTCCAGCTGGGGGTGCAGTCTCTAGAGTGGGACTGAGGAGTTAGCGGTGCAGGAGGGTGCTCTGGGCTTCCGAGGTGGAGGGGAAGGGGGATCAGGGCTGGGGCAGAGGGTTGGTGCACAGGGGGAGATGGCTCAGAGGTGCACGCTTTGGACAGCACTTACCTTAAGCAGCTCCCAGAAGCAGCAGCATGCCCCCCCTCTGGTTCCTACGTGGAGGCGCAGCCAGATGGTTCTGTTGCATGCTGCCCCGTCTGCAGGCGCCGTCACTGCAGCTCCCATTGGCTGTGGTTCCTGGCCAATGGGAGCTGCAGGGGCAGTGTTTGGGCTATGCTGTCCCTATGCATAGGAGCCAGAGGGGGGAGAGCAGCCCCCAGCGCACATGTTTCTTACATTATTGGCAAAAATCTCATAGATCTCTGCTTCAGAATAATTGTTCATAGTCTGTTCAGTCCTCTATATAGAACTCCACTGACAAGCAATTAATGCCTACATCAAACATCTCTAATAGTCATTTATATTGCTACCTTCTTCCCTCTTCGTTTGCAGCAAAAACAGAACATTCTACTCCAGCATTTATGTACCATTTAATAATTTTATACATACATACTATGTATAAAAATAATCATATCACCTATGGGCAACATTTTTCACAAAATGATCATTCCATATCTGACCTCTCTGTCCTGGTCCTCAAAGGAAATATAAACAACAGCTTCAAAAGATGAGCCTGCAAGCTTAAACTCATAACTTTGCTAGACTCTAAAAATCATAGTCTTAATAAAGACACTGCATTTTGTGGTTTATTACTACAATCTATAACCCACTAACTCCACCCCTGCATTTTTTCTTGTGTCTTATGGCTGCAGTAGTGTTAATAAGCTACTTCAGCCTGAATGGTCCCTCAGAATAAGTGTTAAATACTTACGCTAAACAACTCGTTCCACCTTGTATTTAGCTAGGACACTTTGAACACCTTTCCCAGAACTGAAGAAGAATTCTGTGTAACTCAAAAGCTCGTCTCGTTCACCAACAGAAGTTGGTCCAGTAAAACATACTACCTTACCCACCTTGTCTCTTAATATCCGGGGACCAACCAGGCTACAACACTGCAAACAACAATGCAAGATATCTAATAAATGGAACTTTTCCCAATAAAATGTTTGTCTTCATGTTCTGTTCTCGTACATCTTGCCATATAGCCTTGCCTCACCACTGCCTTCCGTTAACACGCTGATTCACATAGCCAAAACAAACATATATTTAGAAACAGAAATATAAGACAGGAAGGACTCAGTTCCTGCAATGCTCTGTAATCAAAGGATATGGACTTACCTGAGGCCCAACAGAGGAACTCTGTTCAATTTTCCATTTTTTATACTTTCACAGCAGGCACTTTGAATTATTTGTGAATAATTTAGATGCAAATAGATACTAAAATAAATAATACCTTTATTCAATTATTTCCTTATGGAAGAGAGTCACAACATTGAACAGTTTTGATATGAAAACCAGTCAAACATTTTCAAATCTTGCTTCTACTGACAGTCCAGATTTGCACTGCATGTTTTCCTAGGCAGAATCTCTTCCTTTACCACAAAAGAACATGTTTTTAGTGTAAACATATTTATATTCTTAATTAATTAATAGTCTTCAGAAGTGATTTCTAGCTGCAGCGTTTCCCGAATCTTGAATTTCCGATTCCCCAAGACTTTTAAACAATGACCAACATGCATCACTTTGGAAAGAATCAACAAAAAACCCAAAATCCTTAACATTTCTACAAGCATCAGAGGTTAGAAGGGCAAAACAATTATATTTACCAGTTTTAAAAGACTGGATAGAGGAATAGTACCTTGCACAAGAAATACAGTTACTGTACCTTACTCCTTTAGTAACTAATAGGACCACCACAGAAGAAGGTGCTAACTCAATATAAGTTTATCAGAATCTGAGCAAAAATGTTTTGTTTGTTTGTTGTGTTTGTTTGGGTTTTTTAAAACAAGAATAAAATGAGAGAATATATATCAATAGAAAAAGGCTATAAATGAAAGCATAAAAATACCAAAAATATATATAAGTTATGAGGAACATGGATGTTTATTTTTATATTGCCTACATATTTTATAGGTTTCTATACATCACATAAAACATGGCATGTCAGACAGCCAGTATACATTTTTAGGTCATCATTAGAATTAGCTGAACTCTTCATAACGTGTGTTACAAATTACAGTGTTTTTATGTTTGTAGAATATTTTAAGTGATCCTGAATTTTGTAATTACATTTGTTATTCCTATTTTTTCACTGGATACTTTTTCAGGAGCTAATGCTGCCTGCTTCTTGTTTACAATGTCACCTGAAAGTGAGAACAGGTGTTCGCATGGCAATGTTGTAGCAACGTTGCAAGATTTTTACATGTCAGATGCGCTAAAAATTCATATGTTCCTTCATGCTTCAACCACCGTTCCAGGGGACATGCATCCATGCTGATAATGGGTTCTGCTCAATAATGATTCAAAGCAGGACAGACCAATGCGTGTTCATTTTCATCATCTGTAGTCAAATGCCACCAGCAGAAGATTGATTTCTTTTTTTGGTACTTCAGGTTCTGTAGTTTCTCCATCAATGTGCTGCTCTCTTAAGACTTCTGAAAGCATGCTCCATACCTCATCCTGATTAGATTTTGGAAGGGACTTCAAATTCTTAAATCTTGGGTTGAGTGCTGCAGCTATCTTTAGAAATCTCATATTGGTACCTTATTTGTGTTTTGTCAAATTTGCAGTGAAAGTGTTCTTAAAATAAACATGTTCTGCGTCATCATCTGAGACTGCTATAACATAAAATATATGGCAGAATGCGAGTAAAACAGAGCAGGGGACATACAATTCTCCCCCAAAGAGTTCAGTCACAAATTTAATTAACACATTTTTTAATGAGCATCAGCATGGAAGCACAGCCTGTGGAATGGTGGCTGAAGTATGAAGGGACATATGAACCTTTAGCGCATCTTGCAATGGCAGCTACAAAGGTGCCATGTGAATATCAGTTCTCGCTTTCAGGTGACATTTTAAATAAGATGGGCAGCATTATCTCCCAAAAATGTATAAACAAACTTGATTCTCTTAGTGATTGGCTGAACAAGAAGTAGGACTGTGTGGATTTATAGGCTCTAAAGTTTTCCATAGCTTTGTTTTTGAGTGCAGTTATGTAACAAAAAAATCTACATTTGTAAGCTGCAATTTCATGATAAAGAGATTGCACTACTGTACTTGTATGAAGTGAATTGAAAAATACTATTTCTTTTGTTTATCGTTTTTACAGTGCAAATATTTGTAATAAAATAATATAAAGTGAGTACTGTACACTTTCTATTCTGTGTTGTAATTGAAATAAATATATTTGAAAATGTAAAAAAAAAATCAAAATATTTAATAAATTTCAATTGGTATTCTATTGTCTAACAGTACAATTAAAACTGTGAATAATCTTTTTGAGTTAATTGTGTGAGTTAACTGCGATTAATCAACACCCTAACCAAAACCCATTCATCCAAATGTTCACAAACAGGAAAAGCGCAGGGGACTTGGACACAGACAGCAGAATTCAAATAAAAGTTTGTAAACTATAGTATTGTAAGCGTATACAATAGAAATAGTTAGTTTACCAAATTTGAAATTATTCACTGCAACAGCATTGAGTTTTTTGGACATCCTGGATGCTTATGAACAGAACACCAGATGATGACGACGATTTAGCATTCATGTGGGATAGCACCTAGTGGCCAAAAAGATTGGGGCCCCATTATGGTATGCATAGTTCAGAAAGTTAATGGCAGTCCAAAGAACTTACAGTCTGAAAGACACAACATAGGTGGATGAGACCAACATGTGGGTGGAGGGTATGTGGTAACACAATTAAAAGGATGTCTGCAATTCTCAGGAACAATATTGTGATCATCTGTAGCAGACACTGCAACTCTGTGACAGCAAAAACACACTATGCAATGTTGGCTAGAGGAAGGAAAATAAACCTGCTAGTCAGATTCTCTGAGTTCCAGTTCCAGCTTCTGCCACTGACTTTTGTGAAAGTCACAATCTCTGTCTCAATTTCCCACCTGAAAATGGTTATGGCAGTATTTGTCCTCTAAACTTCCTCACTGGGTGTTGTGCGGAATAATTAATTTTGTAAAATGCTTTGAAGAAAAAAAATTCTAAGTATTATTAAATTCTATTCTTTCCACTCTCAAACTGATGCCAGATAGCCACTCAAAAGTATTGCGAGCAAATCATGATTAACACCGACAACATGATTAAATTGGCATGAAGCTCCCTGTCAAAAATATATGCTGCATGCCTAGGGAGTTTCTGAGACAATACTGTAGTAGAATTCCAACAGCAATTACAATGGATACAGAGTTCACATTTCTCATCCAACCATCCTTTCTACACCATGGCAACCCTCTTTGCTGGTAAAGGCACAATACTATTCCAGATACCTAATACTGCTGCCATCACATCTTATGAGGTTATTAAATATTCATGCTAGCTATTCATCCAGGAGTCCTTCCATTGACTTTTCAGTGGGCTTTGGATTGGCCCCAAATACTGAGGCACTATTTTGTACTTGTCAAATATAATCTCTATTAGCTTTTGAAACTTAATATAACTTTCTGTATGTGAGCTAAGATTTTCTTGTTTTTATATGTCCCAGTCTGCTTCTTAACAGTGTGACCCTTTAATAAAATAATTGTAAAAATCTTAATTAACAGTATCCAAGTAATTATTTACCACCATTATAGTCCCTGTGGAAAAAAATCCCTTAAGAATTATAGTTAATAAGAACTACTGCTTTAAAATCTTAATGAACCATAAGGCCTTCAAGAGTAAATCAGTTACTAATGAATATAAAATTAACTTGAGTATTTATCTCTTTGGAACGAATGCTTTAAAAAAAAAACAACCACAAAAAAACCCCCCACAACCTTAGTACAGCTTGGTGCCCTTCAATAAAGTAATTTAATGATTCTAGTATAGAAAAAAGAGTAAGTGCTCTAAAACAAAACAAGGACAAAAAAATTCAAAAAAGGAAAAACCTTTGGAAATACAATTCTTTTGTCCTCAGTAATTTTTATCATCCACTCTTCATCGCACCTGGGCTATTGAGAAAGGGTAACAGCGTAAGGCCACTATTGCTTGCCTGGCACTTTAACCTTCTCAATTCATTTATTTATTTATTTATTCATTTTTAATTAAATTCAACCTAGTAATGTCATTGAATTAACAAGAGAGAGAGAGAGAGAGAGAGAGAAAGAAAGAAAGAAAGAAAGAAAGAAAGAAAAGAAAGAAACTCATAAAATTCTGAACATGAACGGCTTTCAGTAGGCTCTCTAAAGCCATCAACTAGTAGAATAAAATACTGTCAGTGACATTCAAATGAATTCACATATATTTGTTTTTTCTAAAAACCAGCCAGTTGTGTTTCCTCTTATGTTTTGGCAAAATCATTAGTTATTATAAATTTCTTACTGGGGAGGAAGAGAAATGGAATCCCCACAACTTCTGTTTTAGTATGAGAGAACTCTAGTCTCAGTAGCCAGCACTGTTTAAGTTCTCACAAGATAGAAGTGTCATTTGTGGGTATTTTTCCCGTAAGAGTAACGTTACATTCCTCCCCTTTTCTCGCTCTCTCTTTCTTTTTCTTAACGTACTGGCATTTGGCTGATGTGAGCCCAGTAATATTAGCACTTTCTTTAGTGGCAAGCCAACCTCCTTTTCTTAATAGCTACCATTTCAAAGTCAACCCAGACTATATATTATGTTAATCCATCCCTGTTTTCTTGTTTAGATTATTTTTGTATTGTAATTAAAATCAGAATATCTCCTACTTTTACTCATGATAAATTCAGTTTATCATATACACCTTGCTGTGCCAATACCTGTTGTCAGTGCTGGACAAAATATCTTAAGGTTCAACAAATCAGTAAATTTGGCATGTGATGTACCTAAAATAAGGTGCATGAAGTATTTGGGAGACAGTACTAACAGCCTAATTCCACCTCTTGAGATCCAAATAATCAGTGTGAGACACTACACTTAGATAGAAGAAGATAGGATTTAGGATACTAATTGCAGAGATAGATGAAAGGCAGGGAAAAGTACATTTACAAAGGAAATATATTTACTTTAACTTACAAAAGCGTAACATGACTAATATTCATAAACTCGGACCTTCGCAATGGAAAATTTCTGAAAAGGTAACACTGAGCACTCCCATCATCAGAGTTGTTTCATCGTACACATAAAAATCCTTGAACTGTAAGACGACACCTACAGAATGATCTGATACAAGGGTAATGGATCACTGAAATTGCAAGTTATGGCCAAAAATGCATCATTAATACTTGTTTTTAAATGTACTTGTGAACTGTTAAAATCCTAACAAAGACATTACTACTAAAAATACTTTTAATCTAAGCAACATACATAGCCACACATTGCACAGCTCAAAAACTGCTCTAACTTGCATCCAGTATAATCTCTTTTCTCTCCTTCTGACACAGAGAGGATAAAGGTAATATCTCACCAACTCTTATTATGTTAGGCTATTCATTAGGGGGACTTGATAAGAAATAGGTAATTCTTAATTCCAATATTGCCCAAAGACCTGCCAACATATCACTGCTGCAGCTGTCATGGACCTTGTTTTGTCATTAGACAATGACTCAGATAGTGAATCTGTGCCTGAGGATTTTTGGCAGTAGCAAAAAAAAATCTTAGTGATATCTCCACTGAGAAAAGAATTGCCAGTTTTGGTGATATGAAAGAATGCGGAGAATTTTGAATTAGAGCTGGTTCCAGAAGTTGTTAATAATGACTAATGGGAATACATGGGACTTTTTGCTTTTGAATTCTCCCAACAATGTCCCAGTCACAAAATGACTGGCACCTTTACAGGAAGTCGGGGCAGCACCACCTATAGCATAATTAATTATGTGTTTCCCAGCCTTACGGGGCTGGACTAAGGAGGGTCAAGCGATAGTTAATGGACACCAGGACCTTATAAAAGGCCTGAATGAGATCTATCTGGAGCAGACACACAAGCAGGCAGGTTCCTGCAGAAGGCTCTGTGCCAGGGTCTGTAAAAGGTTGGGTGCTACAAAGAATCAATGTGGGGGCCCAGTGAAATATACCAGAGCCGGGAAGGACAGAGGCCAGGTGCTCTATCCCATATCCAGAAAGGCACCCCAAAGTAGCCTGAAAAAGGGATTGGAAACAGGGACCAGAGGGTGGGCTGAAAAGAAGCCCCAAAGGACCTTTTAGTTTGTTGGGACTTTTTAGTTGGACTCTTGCTACCCTGGAAAGGGTTAAAGTTTTGTTTGTGACTTGGCTCGAGGGCTAAATCACATCTCCAACACAGACCTGTGTGAGAGAAGACATCCTTGGGGAGGGAAACTGAGGCAGGGAGCACTGATAATGCCATGCTAGGTCAGCAAAATCACTACAGGGCACGCACACACAGCCACAATCCCATTATAAGTTTGTGGACTGCAGTACTGCCATCCAGGTAGATACTAAAAATTGTGCCCTGCTACAATATTGTCCCTTTCCCATCCCTCAGCAAAGAGATGACTTATTCATTGTTTTCCAGACAATGTTATCAGATAATTAGGGTCTGAAACATTATGGCTATAATTAGGGGCTACAACAGAGCATGAAAATGAGTTCTCACACAAACAAACTATAATGTCTGAGACACTGAATAAAGGATGGGACCTTTTACTAATTTATTAGGCAGCCCAGGCAGGTTGGTGTTCCCTTCACTGCTATGTAATAATGATCTGAGATAAATGCTTACTCCTGTTGATACACATTCCCTTCTCAAACTTTGCACAAATAGCATCCAGATCATTTACTATACAAACTGACTATCCTATTGATTTCCCATTTAAAACATTTCCAAGCCAAATATTGATCTATTTGTGCCAGAACATGTATATAAGCGGCAGCTGTTTGATTACTGGCAATACAAACCAGGAGAGAGGAACACACAAAAAAATAAAATAAAAAGATGTCAGTTCTGCAAGTTTATGTATGTATACCTTTGTAGGGAGGTTGGTGATACTCATTTTGGAAATCATCACATGAGTCAGAAAAGGTATGTGAGGTAGCAGCTAAGCTAGTAGAGAAATGGTGGAAATGCACTACGGCCAAAGAAAGTGCACTCTTGAGGAAAGTTAGTACGATTGTTCATTTCAGGAAGGGTACACTTGAAGCTTAAGGAAGACAAAAGTCCCTGTTAAAGCTACATATTATCTGCTACATTTATAGTTTATATTGTCCAAAGACTGCAGAACAGTGTATTCATTTTCATTGGCTTTGGTGAAGGTTTGCAACAGAATGTGCATGCTTAAGAGTGCGTGTGTGTATGTTTATAAGTTAAATAGATAAGGTGGACGTTTAGATTGTTCATAGCTTAAATTCTCATTTGCTTTAAGTTTCAGAAATAACATGCCATGCATTATGCCACAATGTTGGCAAAACTAAAGAAAAGAATAAAGACACAAAGTCATTTGTTAAACATCACCAACTCCCTGCCTCCAAAATCATATGAGGTGTAATAATAACTCTCTGAGACTGAGGAAACTCAAGGCTGGTAAAATGATAATAATGGCTCCCTTAGAGATTTTAAAAAAAAAAAAAATCACATTTTGTTTTGGTTACCCATGGCAATTCTCCAGCCATGGTAATCCCCGGAAACAACACAGGAGGGGGTAATTTTGTTTAACGTTAGTGTCATTCCTCTTAATTCAAGCAGAATTATAGGTAATTTGTATTTGTGTCAGCATGTATTGGTGTTCAGCTTCTGTCTGGCAATGATAAATTGGGAACAGATCCCAGGTAACACGGTCAGCAGCATTTAACAGATGATTTGATAGTTCGGGCTTAATTAAAGCCTTAGCAGAACTAGGAAAACATGAAAAAAATGCCTAGTCACCAAGCTTATTTCACTTCATTAAGTCCCTGAGTCCTCAATACAGTGGGTCAGATAGGCTTTAGCAGCACACTCAGCCTCATTAGCCAGCAGTGGAGAATTCTTCTATATGGGAATGATCCATTAGCACAGGCCTGCACAACTCGTAAAGCGGCGAGGGCCACATTACTCCAAAGAAAACAGCTGAGGGCTGAAACCTCCCAGCCCTGCAGAAACAAACTCTCCTTCCCCAGCGCCACCCCACCAAAACAGCTATGGGCCAAAAAGGAAGGTTGGGGTGGGGGGGTGATACTTCATTTTAAATCAACCGGGGGCTCTCAGCTGAAGAGGTGGCTGGGAGCCCTTAGGGTCAAATTAAAGGGCCCGGGGCTCCGCCGGCTGGGGGAAGCCGGCAGGGCTGGCTCTAGGTTTTTTGCTGCCCCAAGCAAAAAAAATTTGGCTGCCCCCCGTCACAGCCCTGGGCTCCCCCCTGTACTCCCCTGCTGCCCCAGTCCTGGGCTCTCCCCCACCCACCCACACCCCCTGCTGCCCCAGCCCCCCCACCAGTGCCCCCACACAACACACCTCCTGCCACCCCAGCCCGGGTCACTGGTAACGCTCCAGGGCGGGTCATTCAGCAGGAAATTTGGATGTGCACAAAACGCAGACTGGATTGGTTCCCATATGGTTACAGAGCTGCAGTAAAGTGAACAAGTGATACGAGGCTATCTGGATGCATATTACAAGACTGTCTCCATAATGAGGAAAGTTGAGGTTCTTTATTATTCTTTTGTTCCACTCTTCCTTTCTATGGGGAATTTGCCAATGCAATATCACTGTCTTCCTTTTAAACAAACAAAAAGGCAAATGGCTGTTGAAATATAGCAATTCCAGTCCTAATAGCATTTCTTGCTCAATTTTATCCGACTTCTTCTATAGCAAGTTACAGTGGATCAGTATATTTGATTTGAGAGAAATGAAGTAACGAGCTTGAGCACGCCTGAATTCTGAGGTGTTCAAATCTGAAGGCAGGTGCGGGGTGGGGCGCCTGTGGGTTCCGCAGGGGAGCATGGGCAGCAACGTGTCTGAGCTGCATGGAGCCAGACACGCTGGTCTGAGTGGCACGGTAGGGGGGCTGAGGTTGGAGAAGGGGTAGGAGGTTCCGGGGGCAGTCAAGGACAGGCAGCAGTTGGATCGGCATGGAGTCCCAGGGTTTATCAGGGGACAGGTAGGAGGTAGGGTCCTGGGCAAAGTTGGGGGTGCTCAGGAGGGGGCAGTTGGGGACAAGGAGAAAGGAGGCTTAGATAGGGGCTGGGGTCCCAAGGGGCACTTAGGGCAGGAGTTTCGTCTCGGGAGGGGGCAATCGGGGGACAAGGAGCAGCGGCATTTAGATAGGGGGTGGGGTCCTGGGGGGCAGTTGGGGCAGGGGTCCAGGGAGGGGGCAATCAGCGGCTGCAGGTGAGGATTCAAAGGGTTCTGGGCTGCCCACAGCCACAGGGAGCCCTGAGCCCTATAAATCCCAGCCACGGCTGGGAATCTCTGCGGGCAGCCCAGAGCCCTTTGATTCCCGGCTGTGGCTGGGATGTAAAGGGCTCTGGGCTGCCCGCACACGGCACTCTGTGGGCAGCCCAGAGCCCTTTGATTCCCGGCCGCAGTAGATTTAAAGGGCTTAGGACTTCCCACCGCTGCGGGTAGCCCAGAGCCCTCTGACTCACGGCCGTAGCCGGGATTCAAAGGGCTCTGGGCTGCCTGCAGAGCGCCGTGTGCGGGGGATTTAGAATCCCACTGCGGGCCGCACAGTGAGGCTCCATGGGCCGCATATTGTGCAGGCCTGCATTAGCACATAGCATAGCTGCTACAGTGCTACATCTTGAACCCTTAACATTGGTGATAGTGTATAGTCAGGGCTCCCCTCTGCCTGGCTGATCTCTGTAGGCCACTGGCAGCCAGTGTAAGATAAAGCAGTTCTCAGGTTATATCAGCACCCGGCTGGTGCCTGGTGGTTCCAAGATTTAAGAGGTGCAGGAGTAGAATTAATGCCATCATTGCACACCCTTTTGGACTTACTCTGAGAGCAGTATATCTGGTCCAGTATCTTTTCAGAAACTGATTCTGAAAAACTGAAAATCAATACCAATTAATGGGACAGGTGTGGGGAGTTTTGTCTTTCATTATACTGTATTTCATTAGTTATGCCTTCTTAGAAGCCTGAAAATGCTCATTCCCAAGAACCTTGTTCCTTTTTATTTGCCAATTACATTTTCTCCCTGTGTTTCTAGTGCAGCACATCCCTTTCCTTTACTATTTTATCTGCATTTTTATCACATTGTGCACCAACATTTTCAAGGATGAGTTGTGTTGTGTTTCTCCTACTGGATACCTAAGTGTTCTCTCTCTCTCTCTCACACACACACACAAAATGTGATGTTCTTACAAGTTGGCAATATGGCAGCAAGGCAGAAGGTAACTATTTGGCCACAGAACAGGTAAATGTCTGTGCAGACTTCCTTGCCAATGTGACCGAGTCCAATTTTGGAAGATCTATTTGTGTATTTGAGGAGGCAGATAAGCCCCGTGCCCACACAATCCTTGGCTGCTTTGCTAAAACCATCAGAAAGGCTATCAATTAGCGCTGAGCCTGTGTGGGCATGATAGATGCATGGGCACCACTAGGAACTTGACTCAAAATATCAGCACATTTCAAACAAGCCACCAAGAAGCAAACAGATGGTGATAGATTTCTGTCACATTGACCTTGCCCAAACCTGAACTTGTAGTCTAGAGATGAAAAATTGTGATGTCAGTGAATTAAGATCCCAGAATCCCAATTTTTTCAATTACCGGTAATAAAATTACTGATTTTTCTTCAAGTCCATCAATGGTGGGTGGGCTGCACCCCAGTAGTACTTAGCAAGTCCCACAGTCCTATCTGTGCACACACTGGCTATTCTGTGAAATTTAGGAAGACCAAAGAACACTCATCCACAAACCATTCCAATGTTCTGGTCAGCAGTAGGGAGAGGACGTTCTGAGGACATTTTAAATGGCTTTATTCTGCATAATCAAATTTCCTGGACCATCAGTTTCACTAGTGGTTGTTAAAAAACATGTGAGAGAAAAAATATATCTAAAACAATGTTTAGAGTACAAGACCTTAAAAAAGTGATTGTCAATGAACAAGCATATTTTCATGGGATCCAAACCAAAACTCAAAGAGAAAAAAATTGGAATGAGACAGGGTTCTCCCTGCCAGGCTACAAATATCCCTGTCCTTGCTCCATCCTAAATCCTTGGCATAGTTAGTAGTCTACCCTTAGGCTTCATTCACCCACACTCAAAATTAAAAATTTTATTAAAGTAAATGCTTGAAATGAAATATACACAGGTTGAGAGGGAAGGTACTGTACATCTGGGGTCAGGCTTAGGTTATGGGGGGTTACAGATACCGTTTGCAAGGATGAAAAGATACATACATATCGCATAACCGCATAGAACCAGATTGGGGTGCAAGGGTTTTTTAAAGTGTCAGTGAATAAGTGGGCTCGGGTTCACTCCCCATGGAATGAATAAGGGGTCCAAGTCAGTATCGGTGGAGCGGATAGGTACATGGGTGGGGTGCGTCCTTTTGTCCCTCAGGGAAGGAAGTGGGTTATTTCCCTGGTTGGCTGTCTCAATTAATCAGTGTGGTATTGGCAGTGTCCGGTGATGTGTTCGACATAAATGTCTCTAGACCACCTGATGGCGTCAGACACCATGAGCTGTCTCATGAGCCAGGTGTAGCGTCGACCAACCGCACATGCTCTCAGAACCGGCTCGCTGCGGGGGTCCCATGAGCCCAGGGCTCCCACGATCAGGGCGTGTACCTGGACTTCGTAGACCTGGGCTCTCAGGGTCTCAGCCAGCGAGGCATTACATCCAGAATAAGATTCTGATTCAGTGAAATCTCGTTATGAGCATTACCTACTGTGACCAGAACTCAGTTATAACTGACATGGTTTGTCATATGTTTGAAATGCTAAAAGTGTTGCCAAAATTTAGACAAGTTCATGATCTGGCCTGTACTTGATTGCTGATAGTGTCATGTAGGTGCTATTTGTTATGCCTTTTGATGGCTGACAGCCATTTACAGGATTTGTATTTGCTAAACTAAGGTTGTAAATCTGATAACCAAAGCTAGCATCTACATAATTGTTAATCATTTTTAGTCACTCACACACATGCTTGCTTGCTAATAAATAATCACATAGTGAGGAACAGATTCTCCTACCAGATAAACAACGTAACTAAGTATTTAGGGTGCAGGGGAGGTGGGGAGGAGGCTGAAAATCTAGAAAGATTATTCCATGCTTCAGACAATGCTTTATGCCCAGTCTCATCATTTGCATTCTGTAGTTAAGGAAGCTCCAAGCAGAAGAATGTGCAGGAATTTTTAGTACAGTGCATGGCTAAGCTAGATTTAAGGTAGGTTATTGTGGGGGAAAAATGATTCTTCCAAGTGGTGAAAAAGCATATATCACATACATCTACTAAGAGCAGTGTTTCAAAAAAAATCTGCCCACTTTCTCACATTTATATACTACAAAATATTACAAAAAGATACCTCGTTATTCTGGAGCCTAACCTCATAACAGTAAATATGGTTTGACAGAGCATTCAAGCACAGTATTTAAATATTTTTAGTCTTTTTAATGATATATGACATTTTGAGAAGCATTGTCTGTGACAATCTATTATCAAACATACTTCAGGTTTATCTGTTGTGACCTGGATCTTCATGTACAGCGACAAATGTGCTTCAGGTGCCATTGGTACCTGTTAGAATGATATTCAGTTTACACCATAAATACACAGACTGCTATGTTCGACAACTAGAACAAAGCACTTTAAACCAACCACAAATACTTAATTTTATGCTTAGACTTGGGAGGAGAAACTGTTGATCACAAGGAATATTCCTGAGTAGTGTGGCTCTACAGACCTCTATCACAGTCCACCCACAAATAAATCTTCAGAGCAGGATTTACTAGGCTAAAGATTCAGAATTAGTATGTGAGCATGACTTCAGAAATAAGATCTATAGACAAAACCTTAAACTCAAGAACAAAAGGTATTACACCTAGATAAAAATACATCTTAGTACGTGGAAGACTACTCCCCCCGCCCAATATGCCCAATATTTACAACACGGGAAACAAAAGTCTATGTATTATGCACTGAATAAACCAATCTTAAAAATATAATGATTTATGAGCATACTATTCCCAACATCTGCAAAGCTGTTTTAATATATAAATAAATAAATATGCTTGGCACCTTCACGATACTTTTCATCTTACATGGCTGCACTAGTATTAAGACATTCATCTGTTTTTGCAACACTGCTTAAAGGAGATCAAAGTGCCACTGATTGTTGGTACCATTTCACAGATAGAGAAACTAAGGCAAAAGGTTAACAGAATTGCCCGAACACAACGTGTACCAGGGTGAAAGCTAGAGTTAGAACAAGAGGGCCTTGTTCCCAGTCCATTGCTCAGACATCTAGCCCATCAGAATATACCCCTTACTGTAAATCCTTGTATTTCAAACTATTCTCATTGCTTACTCACATAGGGGATACCTGGTGTACACTATCCTAATGTAGGGTGTCCTCAGACTTACGACACAATTCGTTCCTCAGAATTGCATTGTAAGTAGAAATGTTGTAAGTGGAAACCACTTTTCCCATAGGAATCAATGGTATGAAGGGGGGTTGGTTCCTGAACCAAGGCTTGATACACTATTTTCACCACAATAACCCAGATTTTTGTACTAAATGAATTATAGATGACTAAAGTTGCAACATTAATGTATTTACTGTACACTGTATTTTGTAAACCACATTCAAACAAACATATAAACTCACATATGCTGCTCAGAATGGGGGCAACAGAAGCTTAGAAAGCCAGGGAGAATGGCGCACATGCTAAGCCTCAGCCAATCACTGTTCAAGCTTTCCAACTGGCTGAGCCCAGGGCTGGGAGACAATCAAAAACAAGCAATAACCCTACCCAGACAAGCTACCCTGCTGCCTCAAAGCCAATCGGAAGCAAATCACTTCCAGCTCCATACCAGTATAATGTAACCACGAAGTGATTTCAAGTGAATTTTATGCAAATCGACCATCGTAAGGGCGAAACAAGTGTTGTATGGGCAAAATGGACAGACAATTGAAAAGCGTCATAAGTGATGTCCGACGTAAGTCAGGTGTCGTAAGTCTGAGGACTCCCTGTATTAATAGCCAAAATAAAATATACATGTCATAAGTTACTGTGCACGAGTAACTATGGGTAAGAAGTTGTGATTTTTTACAAACAAATCTTTCCCCATCCCCATTTCTGACTCACAACTGCTCTTTTTAATTGCTACACTATCCGTTCTAAGTACTATGATCACCTAGTCTGACTTCCTGTCTAGCAGACCATAGAACTTCCCCAAAATAATTTATAGAAAAACATCCAATCTTGATTTTTTAAATTGTCAGAGATGGAGAATCCACAGCAACCCCAATGATTATTTGCACCATTAAACTTGTACATAATTTCTAGTCTGAATTTGTCTAGCCTCAACTTCCATCATGTCATACCTTCGTTAGGCTGAATAGCCCATTATTAAATATTTGTTCCCCATGTAGATAGCAACAGACTAATCACCTTTAACCTTTTTAAAGCTAAATAGACTGAGCTCTTTGAGTCTATCGTTATAAGGCACATTTTCTAATCTTTTAATCTTTCTTGTGAATCTTCTCTGAACCTTCTCCAATTTATCAACATCCTTCTTGAACTGTGGGCACCAGATCTGGACACAGTATTCCAGTGCCAAATAGGAGGTAAAATAACCTCTCTACACAAGATTTCTCTGTTTATACTTCCTAGTTTCACATCAGGTCTTTTGGTCTCAGCATTATATCGCGTTTAGCTGATTATAGACAATGCCCCCAAATCTTTTTCAGAGTCACTGCTTTCACCATCCTATAACTATAGAGCCTACTTTCTTTGTGCCTAGATGAATATATTTAACTATAACTGTCATAGTGTTCCTTCCCAGATCTGAACCTTAGAGTTCAGAAAATGAGATACTAGCATGAATCCTCTAAGCTTAATTACCAGCTTAGATCTGATAGCACTGCCACCACCCAAAAATATACTGTTTTGGGACACTCTGATCTCCCCAACCTTCCCTGGGGACCCCAAGAACCCAAATCCCTTGGGTTCTTAAAACAAGGAGAAATAAATCATTCCCCCCCTCCTTTCCCCCTCCCAGACTTTCCCTCCCTGGGCTACCCTGAGAGACTACTGATCCAATCTCTTTAAATCACAACACAGAGAAGATGTTCCTCCCTTCCACAAAGAGGCAAACAGATTCAAGGAAAACAGAGAGAGATTCCACCTCTCCCCCCTCCCGTCTCCCCTACCAGTCCTGGTGAGTTTAAAACCCAATCCCCTGAGATAAAACGGGAACAAGGGAAAAAAATCCATCAGGTTCTCTTAAAAGAAATCTTTTATAAAAGAAAGGAAATAAAGTTATCTCTGTAACTTCAAGATGTAAATATTACAGGATCCTATAGCTTACAGACACTAGAGAGAAACTTTTCTCCCAGTACCAATACAAATTAAAATATTCCCAGCAACTATACATATAAAAGTTAACCAGCCAGATCCACATGTGCAAATAGAGAAAAACAATCAAAAAGACTAAAAACGCCTGTTCTTACTTACTATTTGAATAGAAACTTAGAGAGCCTGTAGTAATGTCTGGTCTCTCTCAGACCCCCCAAGAGAAGAACACAAAACGGACAAACAACACACACAAAAGCTTCCCTCCACCAAGATTTAAAAGTATCTTGTCTCCTGATTGGTCCTCTGGTCAGGTGTTCCAGTTCCCTGCTTGTAACCCTTTACAGGTAAAACAGACATTAACCCTTAACAATCTGTTTATGACAATAACATAACACATTATTTTCTGGTACCCAGTTTACCAAGTGACCAAGATTGTTCTGAATCAGTGACCAGCAGTGGGGGAGGGGGCTCAGGGCTGAGGCGCGGAGGGGTGAGGGCTCTTGGGTGGGGCTGGGGATGAGGCGTTTGAGGTGCATGCTGTCCCAGGGCTGTGACAGGGAGAGAGAATTCCCCTCAGCTTTCTCTCCCTGCAGCAGCATGTGGGCTAAGGGGAGATCTGCCTCTCCCTGCCATGGCAGCTCCAGGACTGGGGCCGCAGGATAGGCACGTCTCCTCTGGCTGTGGCAGGTCTGTGCCGGGGCTGGGTTGGGGCCGGGGAAAAGGAGCATCTCCCCCAGCTGCGGCAGGTCAGTGCCGGGGCAGAGGTACCTCTGCCCCAGCCGTGGCAGGTCCAAGTCAGGCTGGGTTAGGTCCGGAGCTGGGGAAGAGGAATCTCTCCCCGCTGCAGCTCTGAGTGCCTGCGCAGCGCTTAAGAGGATGTTGCACAGCCGCACAGCTTAGAGGTAACTTAGGTGACCAATCATCTTCATTATTTACCAACCTCCCAATTTGTGTGTCATCTGCAAACTGAAATAGAGTAGGGCCAAGAACCCATCCATGTGGAAGTCCACTGGAAGCAGACCCACCCAGTGATGATTCCCCATTTATGGTTACATTTTGAGGCTTATCACTTAGCCAGTTTATATTCCATTTAACGTGTATCATGTTAATTTTACATCTGTCTAATTTCTTAGTTTCGGGTGCCACAAAGTCAAAGTCCATTAAGTCAACACTATTACCTCTATCAACCAAATTTGTAATCTCATCAGAAAAAAATAAAGTTAGGGAAAACCTAGATCCTGTCAAACTACATAGCAGAATACACCCATGTTCACATCTACAATATCATGGCAAAATGCACATAGCAGCCTTGTACGTGAAGTTATAAACATAAGCTGAAATCATGACTAAAAATATGTTTTCCAGATAAGTCAAACTAGTTCCTCAAAAACAAAGGGTGAGCTGATGTCTCAGCTAGGTGTAAACAACGCTGATGGGCCATTACTTGCTAAGGGGACATTCTTTGTCAGGAAAGGGAGGAAGGGCAAAAATATACATCTTAAAGAAACAGCATTGAGTTTCCTTCCACACAGACTTCCTATCACCTTGCTCCCAGCTGGAAATGCTTCTTAACAGGGGGTACAGAAGAAAAGAAGGGGCAGATACCCAAGACACCCCTCTTTCTCTCCCTGCCCATCACTTTCATTGCACCTGAAAAGACAAAGGAAGCAGCCATTGGATGTTGGGAGAAGGGTTTATTGGTCATATACTATGTTTAGAAATTCAAGGATGTTTTAGTACTGGCAGTATAAGACCTCTCACATCACACAAATTGAAATCCCCCATGATCATGTTTTTTTTTTTCCTCGATACATTGTAGATAGGTGCTTGAGGAAGCAGCCATCTTGTTCCATCTTGTTCCATAGTGTGATTGGTGGTCTGTAGCAGACGGGAACCAGTACCCCCATCTTGTGCTGTGTTAGGACATTGGTCCATAAGCATTAAAGATCATTTCCTTCCACATTATCAGTGATTCAAACAGGTAAGAGCATTTTTTGACAGAAAGCCACTCCTTTTCCTCTTTTTCCCCTCTCAATCCTTGCTAAATAATTGATTGTAATATTCCAATTGTTGGAATCATCCCACCAGGTTACAGTAATGCCAGCTACATTGAATTTATGCTCATAAACAAGCAATTCCAATTCTTCTTATTTATTACTCAGGCTCCTAGCATTGGTATATAAGCAAACATAAACTATCACCAATGGGTCTTCCTCTGTTGACTTCAGAAGCCCATTCAATCCTAAAGTGATGTCTTATATCTTGGCTGAAGGAGACAAGCATGCCATCCTGCTGTCCACCTAGCCCTTGCAGAGTGTTCTGAATTTCCAATAAGGATTTTCTGTCCATCTTCTATGGTTGGAGAACTTTTCAGGCAAGCTTGATTTTCTTACATGTTGAGTCAAATTGCATTCCACGTGTGGCCCATACATCTCTCCATTCCCTTGGACTTCAGTGTTAACTTCCATAGTTCCCATGTTGAGAACCTGGCATCTCTTTGAAACTTTTAGCCATTTCGAATTCCTCCTCTTTTCTTCTCTCTCTGGTGATCATTGTCTTACTATCCTCACTTGTCTCCAAACGTGTAGAATGCTGCCATGACATCTTGCCTCTATTGGTTACAAACTGCCAGGCCTCCTCCCTGACTTCCTCACTCACCTATTCCTTTGTGCTCAGCTCCATTCTTTCTTGAACCTGGGTGTAGTGTCTCAGCAGAGGGGTTCCTCTCCCTCCGGGTCCATGGGAGGCCACTCTGCCCACTACACTGGGGTACTGATGCTTCCCAAACGTGGTTTTCTAGTAACTCTTCAGCTTCTCTGATTCTTAGGAGCCGCTCAAGGTGCTCATCCAAAACAAGAATCTTTTTCTCCAGCACAGCCAAAAACTTGCACTTTACATACAGAACTTCTGGCTTCAAGCTGGAAAGAGAACATGGCACATCCATTGCAGGTCACAACACCATTCTCTCTCAGTTTTCAGGATGTAGCTGGACTATTAGGAAGATCTTAAAAGGGCACACAAAGCCAATTGGAAATGGGTACCTAGGTGCCATTTGTTTCTTTGAAAAATCATTTAACTATAGAAATTCCTTTAACTATCAAAGTATTTCTGCATAGCACTCAGGAGGTATTTATAGCTTCAACTTTCAATTGGGCGCAAAAATAATCACCACAAATAAATGAGTAAAAGTGGGAAGTAAACTTTAAGGTATCCTGAATGGACATTCCATTAGATATTTGACCCTCAAAAAGTTCCACAGTTGGTTACCCAGGGCAAACAACAATACAACTTCCCCAAGGACCCAGTCAAAATGTCAGCTGATGAACATATGTATTACATTACCTGATACTAAATAGTTATGTGGTACCGTACCTATTATCTTGTTATAATAATTGACTAGTCTATAAGTAGAATGAGGAAAAGGGAAAGCATTAAGAACACTAGGGACAGAAGGTAGTAGGAGGCATGAAATCCATATGCAAATTACATTCCTCCAGGTATCAGTTGGCTTTGTAGTTGGAGGTTAGATATTCTAATGTTAAATTATGCATACAAGAAATTAATTTATCACACTGTTGTTTTCAGAGAAAGAAATGAAGACAAAATACAGACGTTATTCCCAACCACATTATAAAATTCACATAACTAACAACATTGTTCTACTATCTGTGGAAAACTTTTCAGATGTTCCTACTGGAAGGATACAGCAAACTGACTACTTGAAATAATGATTACCAGGGATACAGCACAGTGCAGAATGATTGGGGCCTAATTTTTTATTTAAGATTCATTAATGTAAACCAACTATGTACAAATGGAATAAAAAAGGTTATTTCTGTAACAATATTTGGAAGAGTTTTCCTACTGTGTGGTGTGCATTTCTCCCCCATATCTTTTTTTCTCCCCAGAGAGAGAAAAAAATCTTGCTGCATTTTAATCACAAGAAAAAAAATCAATCTTGCAAGAAGCTTCGTCTCTGAGGAATATATGCATGAAACAAATGAGCATAGTTGTGGTTTTCTGTAATTTTTTAAATATCTATCTATTGTGGAGCACTCTCCTTAGGAATCTTTGTAGTTTATGCACCTTAGATTTCTGTGCATTATATATATATATATATATATATATAAATAACACACTACCCTCACTAGCGTACTCAATATTTCTGTTATTCTGTTTAAGTTCTAGTGAAGTCGGCTCTCAGGCAGACCCTATAAATTACCACATTTTGTCAAGCATAACAGCTTACAGTCAGCTGGTTCATATCACTGCTAGATAACATAGACTAGACTGATCTGCTTGTCAGAAAGCATTCTAACTAAGTGAAATATTTCAAGTCTCTGAAATAATGAACAGTGTAAGTTCTAAATTATTTTTTTTTATCCTTTTCAAAATGGTTTAGCATGGTTCAGGTTGAGTATAACGTTTAGAGGTACTTTGCTGCAAATAAGCTTGGTGAAAAAAAATCTAGTTGTACCATTTCCTACTTTCCAATTAATAAACAAAATTTCTTCCCCTTCCTTCCTGATCCAGACTGTATGGAATTAAAATAAGTAAGTAGGAGATTTTTTCTTTTTAAATTTTGGTTTGGTTTGTGTATCACTGGTTATTTAGGAGCTCCTTAACCAAAAGCATTCAGAAGTGAGGGGAAAACAAAGGGCTTGGCTACACTTGAGAGTTAGAGCACATTAAAGCAGCCCCAGGCATCCTAGCTCACTACCCACCCTCACTGGCAAGGCACGTAGAGCGTTCTGACTCCAGGGCTAGAGCACTCCTGGTACTCCACCTTGGCGAGAAGATTAACACTTGGTGTGCATTGACTGAAATGCCCAGGCGCCAGTGTGAACAAGGTGTTCCATTACTGCACTCTGATCAGCCTCTGGAAATGTCCCATAATCCCCTTAAGTCAAGTGGCCTCTCTTGTCATTGTTTTGGAATCACTGCATGTCGATATGCCCTTTGAAAGCTTCGATTCTGACAGCGAGCATGCTTATCTGCTCTGAGACAAAGCAACCATTACTGTGGAATGCTGTGTGTGAGAGAAAGAAGTGGAGGAGAGGGGAGGGAGATCTGTTGCTGTCTGAACTTAAAAGAGAGCATGCTGACATGCTCTCAGACCCCCAAAAACCCACTCTCTCTTTCCCCACACATATACACAACACATTCCCTGTCACATTGGACCCCACCCCCCTCATTTTAAAAACAGATTGCAGCCATTTGCATGCTGATATAGCTACCACAGTGCACTGCTCTCTGTGACCACTGCAAGAGCTGCTAATGTGGCCATGCCAGTGCACTTGCACCTGTCAGTGTGAACAGATTGCAGCACTTTCCCTACTGCGCTTTACAAAGGCTAGTTTAACTCAAAGCTCTCAACATCTGCAAGTGTTGCCATGCCCAAAAAGTAATTAACCATTGATAACGTGGGTAAAATCCTAGATTCTTATTATTCTTTACCAAGGTGCCAAGCCTACACATTAGTTTATCTGCATGCAAAGCCCCTTGACTTCAGTGGAACTACTCACGTGCTTAAAGTTAAAAACATGTGCCTACCGACCTTCATCTACCAATACGAGTGGTTGCAGTAATCAATTCATATTAATACTCACAAACACATTGGTATAATCAGAAATGTATAACATCATTGGCTCTTAGAAACATGCTTTTCCCCTCTGCTCCCCCCACCCACACCCCGCAACTGCCAAGAAATTTTGAAAGCTAAAGTGTTACAAAGAATCACTTTTGAGTTTCAAATAACTGCTACTTTTCAGAAATTTTGTGAGAAAAGCAATGCAATGTAGCCATACTTTTTCTCTTCAGTTGTCTGCCATCAGTTAAATATAGGAGGCATTTCCAATACAGAGGACGACTGGAATATCACATGAAAAGATCTGGAGGGCCTTGAAAACTGCAGTACTAGAAATGGGATTAAATTTTATAGTGCAAAGTCATACACCTAGGGATCAACAGCAAGAATTTTTGCTAAAAGCTATGGACATATCTGTGATGCTGATAAACCAAGTGCCAGCTCTGGTCAAGGCAGCAGGCCTTAGCTAACAACTGACAAACTCATACCTGGAAACCAGACCTATTCATTTGTGTGTTAGTGTTGCTCAAAATATGTATGAGTCTTATAAGAATGTATGTCGTGTTTAGACTCTATAGAATATTTGTAAGGTTCTGCAAGCAGTACTCTTATTTGTAATGTCTGTATCCATGCTATGAGGAAATATGTAAGTTGTGCATTATAACTTTGGGAACATTTGCCCTACACTTGCAAACTCAGATGGGAAAAGTCCTTTTCTTCCTCCGTCCCCCTCTGCCCAGTACAGTAGAACTATCAACATCAAACGGGCCAGCAAGGAGCATTGCAATTCAAAAGATTGGTGAATGGGTCTATTACGTTATTATTACCTATTTACATGCAGGTAATCTATGGACTTGGAGACTAAATAAAGGAAATAAAACAAAGACAGGAAAATTTTCCATCTCTTTGCTGTTTAAACTCCCACTCTGTCAGAAACACTAACTTGAAGCCAGAGATCCCCAAAGGTAACCCTGGGTCCACCCTGAAAGACATTTTGAATTGACAAGTCATTACAACAACACTATCACTCTTAGGATTTAGATTGCAATTCATTTGCATGTATAGGTTTGCTTGCTTTAACATGTAAATAACTCATTCCTTTTTCCTACTTAATAAACCTATAAATAATTTATTACAGGCATTGTTTTTGGTGTATGATCTAAGGTATTAATTGATCTGGGGTAAGTGACTGGTCTCTTGGGACCGGAAGCAACCTGAAGGTGGTATGATTTTTGGTGTAAGGAACCATTTATCACTATGACCAGCTTGCCTAGATGGCAGGCTAGACTGGAGAGTCTAAGGAGATTGTCTGTGACTCCATGGTAAGACTGTTACAGTGATTCAGGAGTTTACATATGTCGCTGACTTGGTGAAATCTAATTATAGAACATACCACCACTTTGGAGTGCCTGCCCTGGTTTTCACAGTCTGCCCTGAGGTACGCACTCACAGTCACTAGCCAGTCCAGACAGTGTGACAATATCAATAAGAAGCAACAGAGGAGGAAAAAGACCTAGCTGTATTGATTGATCACAGGATGATTAAATATCAGGAAAAACTTCCTAACCGTAAGAATAGTAGGACAATGGAACAAACTGCCTAGGGATGTTGTGGAAGCTTCTTCACTGGAGGTTTTCAAAGAGAGGCTGGATAGCCATTTGTCTTGGATGGTTTAGACACAACAAATCCTGCATCTTGGCATTAGAGTACATTACCCTTGCAGTCCCTTCTAATCCTATGGTTCTATGACTATGTGCCACCAACGTGATGTGGCTGTGAAAGAAGGCTAATGCAATCCTATGGTGCATCAGGTAAGATAAGGTATTTCCAACAGAGACAGGAAAGAGAATTCCTGTGACATGAGTGCAGTTCTGGTCTCCCACGTTTAAGAAAGATGAATTCTAACTGGAACAGGTGCAGAGTAGGGCTACTAAGATAATCAGAGGAATGGAAAACCTAACTTACGAGAGGAGATTCAAGGAGCTTGGGTTGTTGAGCCTAACGAAACAAAGGCTGAGGGGAAATATGATTGCTCTTTATAAATACATCAGAGGGATAAATACCAAGGAGGGAGCAGTAGAGACAAAAAAACCTAGCTAAATTCAAGACTCAGTTTCATAAGTTTATGGAGAAGATGGTATGATAAGTGCCTACACTGGCATATAGCTGATCTGCCACGACTAATAACAAATATCCCCAACTGCTGGTGATGGGATGCTAGATGGGGGGGTTCTCAGTTACTACAGAGAATTCTTTCCCAGGTGTCTGATGGGTAGGTCTTGCCAACATTCTCAGGATCTAACTGAGTTTTGTATTTAGGGTTGGGAAGGCCTTTCCCCCTGGTCAGATTGGCATAGACCTTGGGTTATTTTGTTTGTTTGTTTTTTGGTTTTTTTGCTGTCTTCTGCAGCAAGGCCATGGGTCACTTGCAGGTTTAAACTAATGTAAATGGTGGATTCTCTGTAACTTGATATGAGGACTTCAATAACTCAGCCAGAAATTATGGGTCTATTACAGGAGTGGGTGAGTGAAGTTCTGTAGCCTGCAATGTGTAGGGGGTTAGAGCAGATGATCATGATGGTCTCTTCTGTTTACTGGATGGTTCTCTCACAGCTTCATTGAGGTGACTTGCAAATTCCTCAGAAATAAAAATACATGTAAATTATTTCTACTTTGTATGGTCAGAAGGCTGTAGGCCTAGCGAGTGGTATTTGGGAGAGGCCCTGATCTAGCATGGATTTAGATAAACTGTAAGAACACATTGTTAAATAATAGTCACGCCCACAAAGAGCTTCCAGTCTAATTAGATAACACAGACAAAAGGTGGGAGGAGAAGCAGCAAGGACTTCTCCAAAGCTGCTCAGCAGATCAGTAACAAAGCCAGGAACAAACCCAGGTCTCCTGACTCCTAGCCCATTATGTTATTTTTGTTCTTTACCAGACCATGCTGTGTCTCAACTTTTCAGTTTACAGTTGTCAGAGTTAAGAATGTTTGTTGCAGTGTGATCTTCAGTTCTTTAGTTTATTTCTTTACATTTATATGGCTGCATTGAGAATGATAGTCTGTTAGAGAGACAGTTACGGGTTGACGGGGTTGGGTGTTAAGGCAGCAGAGAAGCAATGCCTGGCTACTGCTGTCAGCTGGGAAATGACTGTTGCCCAGGGCTGCCCAGAGGATTCAGGGGGACCAGGGCAAAGCAATTTCAGGGGCCCCTTCCATAAAAAAAGTTGCAATACTATAGAATACTATATTCTCATGGGGACCCCTGTGGGGCCCAGGGCCTGGGGCAAATTGCCCCACTTGCCCCCCTCCCCCCCAGGCAGCCTTGCTGTTGCCTTAACTTGTGGTTTGTTTGTTTGTTTTTGTTTGCAGTATTAAAAGGAAATATGCTTGTGTAAACTGAGATCAAAGTTAACGACTATTTTGGGTTGACAGGCGGTAGTGGGGATAATAAAAGGTTTAATTTCTGCAAATGAAAATGTGATACTCTTGACTACCAGGCATTAAGCAAATACATAGTATTTACTGCTCCCAAACTACTGAAATAGCAAACTGGATTATATATGCTTGAAAAATATTTATAGTTTAAACTGTCTTCTCAAAGTGGTACTGTTGAGAGTGTGCAAAGCAGTGTAGTATATAACATACTGTGTTTCCAAATGGAACACAGAACTTCTATGAGGCTCAGTATCTAGGCACCTGTAACTGCAGTTTAAAATCCGCTCCATATTTTAGTGGCAGAAACACTTGTGTGATCATTTAATTGGAGTGTGAGAGAAATGATTCTCAGTCTAAATAGTGGGGCTTGCCTTTATTTTGTATTAAACAAATAGATCTCTCAAATCTTCAACTACCACTAGAAGAACACAGCTGGGACTACTGACTTCTTCAATGAATAGCAAATAACAGTGTTTACTCATCTTTTTTGTAAGAACCACAGTTCCAGAAATGAAGTTATCCTATCAACATCTAATTAAACTGGTGTCAGCTGAGTTTTAATGGAATGCAAGACAATCTAAAGTAGTCTGCAGATGGGTGATATTCAGTATATATTACTGATTTATGGTAACACTGTAATGAAAATGCCACATACTACATGTGCTAATATGATTTCTAAATCACTTTTCTGGGACTTCAAATTTGTTTTCATTTCTACTGAAAAACCTAGACTAAAAAATATAAGTAGTATCATACTACTGTTTCATTATTGTACAGCATCACGCAAATTGATATAAAGCTCCTTGAATTCATAGGCTACTCTCATGCATTTTAGAAGTGGTTTGATATTTTGATTGTATGGATAATTGCATGAGAGAGAAATTGTATTGTTTTTTCCTACAGTAACTGAGCACCAGCATCTGTGATATGGAAACATGACCTAGTTCATGAAGAGCAGATGTGAACTGTAAGATGAGAACAGATGTATTCTTTAAAGCAGCTAGTCCCATCATATGTAAAGTTAGTGTTTCTATGTCAGTCAACACACAAGGGGAGGGTTTTAAAAAACACTCAGCATCGGCTAAAATGTTACCACTGATATCAGTGGAAATAAACAGAACTGATTTCAACATGAGTAGAGTTAGGGCCACACAGGTTTTTTTTGTAAATCCCAACCCAAATCTTTTTTTGTAAATCCCAACCCAAATCCCAACATGAAAATTGTCTTTTTTTTTTTTAAATGTGCAGGATTATGGAGTTATTTGTAGACAATTTTTGGTATCCCAAACCTTGTCTCAGCAAAGCACTTAAGTGTGTACTGAACTTTCAAGCCAGTGCTTCAGTCCATCCCTATCTGGCAAAACAATTAAGCACAGGTTTAAAGTTCAGCACAACTACAGTATAACTTCTTAATTTGGAATACAAACCTGGTAATGCCCCAGTGGATCTTAATTGCATATACCATACTTATATAGTGGAGGAAGCAACTTTTCCCAGTGGACTAGGAATCAGAAGACCTGGTTTCTAACCTCCAATCTGTGCTGGACTTTTCATTTAACTCTCTAACTCAGTTTCAATTTGTAAACTAGGTAGGCATCACTAGTCCCAATTTTGGAAAATGCTTTGAAATCTACGAGTTAGATATGCTATGTACATGTTGAACAGTCCTAACACCATTGTAATGAACTGGTTTATGTGCAGCTTATACCTGTCCAATTGCCCTTTCCTGGATGTAATATGTACCTGCAGCCCATCATTCCTACTGGCTGGGCTAGTGGAGCAGTTGGGTAGAGAGCTGAATGTTGTTAGTTCTATTCCCCATACTGGCAGAACGCAGTTGGCTGACAGTGTGTATGGACGCAGTCATGGATCATTACACATCATAACCACTCCTTTGAAACCATAATAAGATCAATGTTGTGCTGCTCCAAAGGTACTGTTAGGTGTTTTGACACTGTAGAACCTCAGTATACTTTGCTAAATGAAGCAAAGCGGTATGGATTGAATTGGGAAACGTGGAATCAAAAGCACTGAGATCAGTGATAAAACCCCTGGCCTTTTCAAGTCTTTCATGCTGCTCTGAACATTTAAAATATTGCACAGGCTGTCCTGCCCAGTGGCACAACAAAAACAGTCATGTTTCTTGGGAACTTGCCCACTAAATAAAAAGAAGCCTTTTCTCAAACCATATTTAACATGCTTATAAAACAAATGGTCTATTGCTGAACCAACTCCTCCTCAGACACAAAATTCATACAGGAGATTAGGCTCACCAGAGGCCAGTTTTTGAAAAAAGTACCCTTTTGTAGGACTGTTGACATGAGTAATTAAACATGAGCGAGGCCTTAATTATTGGACTAGGATCAGGGAGGTAAATAGGTCACCAGGCTGGACGCAAAACGTCTGTACTAGCTAAAGTAAGGGGGAACACCCAGGGAACCATTTACAATGAACAGTATAATGATGGGTAAGATAAACCTGCAACTTAGGGTGATAAAGGGTATGGCCCTGTCTACACTGGCAAAGTAGCTTTCTGCATTGTAAAGCAGTTAAACAGCTTTCTGTTTTGTAATTCCCGAGGTGTACACACAGCCAAGCCACTTAGTGCACAGGAACTGCACAGTTGCAGCGCTGTAAAAAAAAGCAACACCCCGACGAGAGGTGTACAGCTTTCTGTGCCAGGGGTACAGTGCTGCGGTACCAGTGTAGACACTCTGGTTGACTACAGTGCTGTGATTGGCCTCCAGAAGGTGTTCCACAATGCCTGTTCTTGCCTCTCTGGTCATCAGTTTGAACTCTACTGCCCTGCCCTCAAGTGATCAACCATCATCGCCACCCATAAATTCCTTTTGAATTTTGAAAGTCCCCTTTCTGTTTGCTCAATGATGCATACACTGGTCTCATCTTTCCAGGTGACCATGCCTGCACCATGCACCAGGCGATCCTCCACTTGGAGCAATGCCGAGCTGCTGGACCTCATCAACCTTTGGGGAGAGGAGGCTGTCCAGTCCCAGCTGTGCTCCTACTGTAGGAATTATGATACCTACAGCCAGAATTCATGATGCATGACAGAAAGGGGCCATGACCGAGACACACTGTAGTGCAAGATCTTAGTGAAGGAGCTATGGAACGCCTACCACAAAGCGTGGGAGGCAAACTGCAGCCCTGGTGCTGCACCCACAAACTGCTGGTTCTACAAAGAGCTGGACGTGAAACATGGTGGCAACCACACCTCCACTGTGAAGGCCACTGTGGATACTTTGGTGGCTCGCATGCCAGTCAAGAGTGGACTGAGCCAGGAGAAGGAAATCTTCCACAAGGATTTGGAGGGGAAGGGGGACACAGAGGCAGAGGATGACTTGGAGGTCAGAGATGCATGCAGCCAGGAGCTCTTTTATACCCCAGAGGAGGCTAGCCAGTCACAGCTGTCGGATGTTGGCAAAGCCCAAACAGGAGAGGAGGCCCCTGGTAAGTGGATTTGATTTTGGGAATCACTGAAGCGAGTTGTTGGGGACAGGAGGGTTGCAGAAAGCAGGCTTGTGTCTGTATGATGCACATACCACAACATGCCTAGTCTGAGCAGCAGAACAGGCTGTTGATAGACTCCCTCACTTCACGGGAATCTCCCTCAGAGATCTCCAGGAAACTCTCGTGGAGATACTGGGCAATCCACTGCCGCAGGTTCCTCAACAGAGCTTCTTTGTTTCTTGCTCCATTAACAGTAACTTTCCTGTGCACTGTGTTGGGGAAGGGGGGGGACCATTGCTGCACACAGGCAAGCTGCATAGAGACCAGGGCAGAAGCTGCAGGCTTGGAGAAGACCCTCCACTGATTCCCTGCTCACCCTCAGCAGCGAGATATCTTCCATAATGATCATATCCTATGGAAAAAGTGGGGACAGGAATGATTATCAGGGCCTCCCTACAGTGCTGGCTCTCCCCAGGAGCCACGTGCTCAGTGTACAGTAGGGTCGGGGAGCACTGATTTCCCCTACCCCTGTGGCTACTCACCATTTTGGGGATCTTATGACTCTTGTGTGCTTGCCTGGGGTCAGCCAGTTAGTGACAGGTATGAGAATACTGGCTGCGTTTTAAATCACTGAATCAGTGTTGTTTGTAAAAAGAACAGGAGTACTTGTGGCACCTTAGAGACTAACATATTTATTTGAGCATAAGCTTTTGTGGGCTACAGCCTCACTTCATCGGATGTATGTAGTGGAAAATACAGTAGGAAGATATATATATACACAGAGAACATGAAACAATGGGTGTTACCATACACACTGTAAGGAGAGTGATCAGTTCAGGTGAGCTATCATCAGCAGGAGAGAAAAAGAACTGTTTGTAGTGGTAATGAAAATGGTCCATTTCCAGCAACTGACAAGGACTACGTCTTCACTACCCGCTGTACCGGCAGGTAGCAATCGATTGCTCGGGGATCGATATATCGCATCTTATCTAGATGCGATATATCGATCCCCAAACACGCTTATATCGATTCCGGAACTCCACCAACCCGAACAGAGTTGCAGAATTGACAGGGAGCCGCGGACATCGATCCCGCGCCGTGAGGACGGTGAGTAATTCGATCTTAGATACTTCAACTTCAGCTACGTTATTCACACAGCTGAAGTTGCGTATCTAAGATCGATTTTCCCCCGTAGTGTAGACCATCCCAAGGAGATGTAAGGAACGGGGGGGGGGGGGGGAGGTAAGCATGGGGAAATAGTTTTATTTTGCGTAATGGCCCATCCACTCCCAGTATTTATTCAAGCCTAGTTTGATGGTGTCCAATTTGCAAATTAATTCCAATTCAACAGTCTCTCGTTGAAGTCTGTTTCTGAAGTTTTTTGTTGTAATATTGCAATTTTTAGGTCTGTAATTGAGTGGCCAGGGATATTGAAGTGTTCTCCAACTGGTTCTTTGTGTTGCAGACATTACTGCTCTGCAAAATGTTCTGGCTTCACAGAGATGACCTTGGGACCGCAGCCTCCCTCTTTGTTATTGGTGACTGAACGGCTGTGCAGAATTAGAAAGCGGACAAGAAGAACTAAGGAGGACTTTCTCCATGAAGTTATGATGCACTCTGATGCCAAGAAAAAGGAATTGAGGGAGCAGTGGGACAGCAAGAAGAGGGACTGAAAGGAGATCTCGGCACACCAGAAAGAGTGGCTCTTAAACATTATGGAGCACCAAGTGGACACGCTCCAGGCAACATTAGCTCTTGAAACCGAGTAGCTCCGTGCTTGCCCTCCCCTGCAGCCACTGTCACAAAACTCTTTCCCATGCTCCCCACACACACCACCAACACACAGTTATCAACCTCCTGGCTCTGCTCTCTACCTGCAGTGTTCCACTCCTCCCTCCTCACAGTCCAGCACTGTGGACTCCCACTACCCACTGCACTCAACACCCATCCATCTGAAGTACAGCACTCGCCGCATTGTACTCCAAAGGAGAAGGTTGGGTATGATTCCTGGACATACACAAATCTCCAGCTGTCCCAGGACCCCTCCCCCTATTGAGATCTTCCCTTCCTCACCCTTTATCCCCCTCCCTGCTGATGAATGTTTTGGTTTGACTCTCTCCTCTTGGTTGTTGTCTTTTAATAAAAGATTTATGTTGGTTTGAAAGCAATCTTTATTCTATCAAGTGAAAGCAAAAAGAGCACTGCAAAGCAACATTTAATAATATTAAGCCCCCTTCTTGCATCTTGTGCACCAATCACTGCCTAACATTACAAGCACTGCAATCCCAAGCACAGCAACAAATAATGGTGGTTCTCAGCTTCAAATTGCTGTCTCAAGGCATCCCTGATCCTTATGGCCCCATGCTGTGCCCCTCTAATAGCATTTGTCTCTGGCTGTTCAAACTCAGCCTCCAGGTGCTGAGCCTCTGCAGTCCAGCCCTGAGTGAAGCTTTTACCCTTCCCTTCACAATTATTATGGAGCATACAGCACACGGCTATAAGCATAGGAATATTGTCATCAGCCATGTCCAGCTTCCCATAAAGGCATCACCAGCAGGCTTTTAAACAGCCAAATGCACACTCAGTCATTCTACACTTGCTCAGCCTGTTATTGAACCATTCCTTGCTGCTGTCAAGTTGCCTCGTGTATGGCTTCATAAGCCATGGCATTAAGGGGTAAGTGGGGTCTCCCAGGATCACAATAGGCATTTCAACTTCGCCTATGGTGATCTTCTGTTCCAGGAAAAAAGTGTCTGCTTTCAGCTTCTTGAACAGGCCAGTGCGTGGATCATGCACCTTTCAGGACCAGTCTGTGTTAATGTCTGTGAAACACCCACGGTGATCCACAAGCACCTGAAGAACCATTGAGAAATACCCCTTGCGATGAATGTACTCGGTGGCTAGGTGGTTTGGTGCCAGAATTGGAATGTGCATGCCATCTATTGCCCATCTGCAGTTAGAGAAGCCCATTTGTGCAAAGCCATCCACAATGTAACGTACGCTGCCCAGAGTCACGGTCTTTCGGAGCAGAATGGAGTTAATGGCCCTGCACACTTCCATCAATATCAATTCAATGGTCGACTTTCCCACTCCGAAGTGGTTAGCGATTGATTGGTAGCAGTCTGGAGTAGCCAGCTTCCACAGTGCAATCGCCACATTCTTCCCCAGTGACAGGTCATCTCTCATTCTAGTGTCCTTGTCCTGCAGTGTTGGGACGAGCTCATCACACAGTCCCATGAATGTGGCTTTCCTCATGCAAAAGTTCCGCAGCTGCTGCTCATCATCCCAGACATACATCATGATGTGATCCCACCACTCAGTGCTTGTCTCCAGAGCCCAAAAGTGGCGTTCCACTGTGGTCAGCACCTCTGTGAATGCCACAAGCAATCTCAGGTCATAGCTACTACATGTGGCAAGATCAATGTCACATTTCTCTTGCCTTTGTAGTTTAAGGAATAACTCCACTGCCATTCATGATGTGTTGGTCAGAGAGAGCAGCATACTGGTCAGCAGTTCAGAATCCATTCCTGCAGCCCAACAGAGGCAGGGTATGCAGTACACAAAGCATTGAAAGATGGTGCCAAATGCAGACGGAAGCACAGGGATTGCTGGGATTCAAATCAATACATCAAAGATAATTGGGACAGGATCCAGGATGCCATGCAACCCCCTCCGCCTTCCCACAACTCTTAGCGGAAAAGAGAAAGAGGTGCTCTGTGGGACAGCTGCCCAGAGTGCACTGCTTTGAATACCACTGCAAGTGCCACAAGTGTGAACATGCTATTGCACAGGCAGCTGTCAGTGTGAACACACAACAGCGTTTTTTCTTCTGCGCTCTCTGAGTGGGGCTGTAACTTTGCCAGTGTAGACGTGCCCTAAGGGAAGAGACTGGAGTCTGAGTTCTTGAGGAACTGCGTGGAAGGTCTCGGGGAACATAAAGCCTTTGGCACTGGGAAAATGACTTTGATTCACCATTAGTTGAATATCCTTATGGACAAATAAAAACATATGGGGCAATTTATGATTTCTAGTGCTAGAGGCACAGGTTAGAACCTGTTTGTTTTTTTGGGCTGTGTAATGGTTATTTACCTTTTTATGTAAAACAGTGCATTAAACCAAACAGGTTTTCTTTATTATATATATCCTCAAGTGAACTGATGTACAGAGTAGGGAGGAGGGATTGGGACATCTATCTTCAATCAAAGGTCTTGAAAATAATTAGTACAATATACTTTTTAATGTTGGCATACACATATGCAAACGCAAATGTGTTCTGGACGAAAAACTTCATTCTTACATGGTACTAGGCTCATCCCCTTCTGCTTAGGTATTTGAGAACGTGGCAGAGTAGATCAGCCACTTGCCCCTAGCCTTTCAGTGAACAGCTCATCTCATGTAAGTCTTTATATTTTGCTGTTCTCAGTGTACAACTTTGATTTCTTTCATATGTACTGACTGAATTTCACTCATTCTGCTGTGCAAAAAAAATAAGTCAAAGGGAGGTAGGAGGAGGAGGAAATAGGCCCCAGGACCCTGTAGAATTAAAAAAAGGAATTGATCCAGAGAATTAACCCATACAAAACTAAAACTTAAGTAAATATTAAAACATCATTCATTATTATGTTTATAATGCTGGCATAAGGCTAAACACTTTGCAGACCTGTAAGAAACCAATGTTGGTTCCAAAGAATTTAAAGCCTATGGTGTTGATCCAACCACATTCGCATATTCCTTAAGCATGTGAGTAGTCCTGCTGAAGTCAATGGGATTATTTGTGCATTTAAAATTAAGCATGTATTTAAGGGCTTCGCAAGATTTGGCCCTATGACAATTCTGCAACCCTTATGTTAAGAGTTACATAGTCACACAAGTAATTCCATTGATTTGAATGGGATTACTCACATAATAACTTCTCAGTGAGAATAAGTGTAAAAATCAGGCCACAAATAAGCATTTGGATTCCATTCAACAATACAGAATATAGCATAACTGTAAGATGTATACGCTTGCTATTACCCAAATAGCTCCACTGAAAGTTAAAATTCATTGGCTAGATCTTCAGTTGATGTAAGCCGTTGTAGCACCATTGCAATTATCGAGGAGAGCACATAGATGTTTAGTACTCTGATTCTTTATAATCTTTCTATAACACAATGTAAGCACAGAATGGTAAATAAACAAGCCTATGAATCTCCATGCACCCACAATAGTCTCTAGTAGTTTGTGAAAGAGCATCTCTTCAACAATATTTGTTTACATTTATAACTAAATTAATAGAAAAATAAATAACTATAGTGTTATGGAGATTTTTACCTTCTCATAGACAGTTGAAGAAGTACTTATGATTAGAAATAGAATTATGTAAAATATACATTTAAGACTTGATCGAGGGAAACTACAAAATCAAACCTAAGCTTTGTGAAAGACTCTGATTATTCATGACAGACCAAATAAGACTCACTTGACAAAGACTGGTGCCATACAGTCAGCACAGATTAATAAAGGGCAAGTCAAGCTTAATAAAACTGATTAAATTATTTAAATGATAATCTGGGATGAAAAGGCAACAGGCATTCTTGCTTTGAAATCCAAAAAAGGGTTTCCTTTGACCAAGCACAACTTAAAGTGTAGTTTCTGCAAACGCAAAATTTTCCATGGGTAAATTTCAAATCTTGTTTTTTTCCAGTTTTCCATTGGGAAAATCTAAATGAAATATTTTGTTTCAAGTCTTTGACCTAAAAAAATGAAAATATTTCAGTTTGTTGTGCCAAATCAAAAATGTTTCATTTCAGGTTAGATCAACATTAATCTGTCTGCCTAAGCTGCCATTATGTCTCAAGGGAGTTGTAGTTCAGATGTTTCATTCCCCCCATCCTATGGGCCAAGCTCCGTGGCTGGAATACATCTGATATATAATACACTGATTATTATTATTATTATTATTTTGCACAATTTACTGTGCATGAGAAAGTTCAATATTTTGGGATTTTGTCATGATTTCAGTCAAAAGTAAATATTTAACTATCAGAATTTCTCAAAGAATTAAAAGTTATGGTTTTTAATCAGCTTTGTTAATTTTGCACTGTAAATCAATGCTCTGGAAGAGGAAATAATAAAAGCACATAAATCCATTGATGACATTAATCTGTAATACCATGGGAAACTGGATCTTCCTTGATCTAGATCATTATGGATTTAACACTGTCCGTGTGCTCAGTGCTATTAAAAAAAGAGGAAGATAGTCTTTCACAAATTCCATACATCTATAGTAAATTGGTTAGAGCCTGACAATCTATATGCAGTTTCACAAGAAATACAAGAAGCAATGACAAGTCCCACATATAGTCAAATGCATACAGAATGGCAGGTGTGGGGAGAAAACAGTGACACATAAATGTGAATAAGACAAATCGGAAGAGATGCATAAATAGATGGTGAGATTGCAACTTGACAACTGGCATAGTTTTGTATGATATATTATGCAGAGATAATAAAAACTGGAAAGAGAAGAATTAGAATTGAAAATCAACTCATGCTGTAGTGGGAGTTAGGGAAACAAGGTTTATATTACATGAGATTAAGAAGAGGTATACAAACTATTTCTAATGGGCATTGCAAAGGATAAATACTATATCACTAGGTGAAGGCTTAATATTGCACTGTTGACAGCAATGGGAATGAAATGCAGCACATTAAAACCCTAGGAATGTGTCATAACATGTTCAAAACCAGCAGGTCTACTTCTACAATAAGCACTTTCAACTCCTATGACTAATGGCAGTTGAGGGTGCACAGGAGGCTGTGACAGGCTCCCCAGGATGCAGCCTGGGACTGTGGGACCACTGTGCCCCTTTAACTCTTCAGTCCGGACTGTCTCTCACGATGCTTTGCTAGTGACAAGGAGCAAACCCCTCCAGGCACTGTGATCACTCAGTACAACAGCACGTCAAGCCCCAACTCAACTAGAATGCATGAATCCTCCCAGAGCCATTCACGAATCACTCAGAGTAAGGCACCAGCCAAATCTCCCCATCCCTCCCTCCCACCAGGTCCCAGCCTTTACCACAGGTATATACCGCCTTGCACTGCTCAAGATGAGCAGAGCAAATTTATTCATTGGTTCACCACTTCATCAATGGAAAATGGATATACATTAGCTTTTGCAAATCTGAGCAGATTTACCACACAATTCTGGCAAACTACTAGTAAAGATAAACAGTAAAAAGTTTATTGACTGCAAAAGATAGATTTTAAGTGATAATAAGTGATATGCAAAAAGTCAGAGTGGCTACCAAAATAAAATAAAATATAAGCATCCAGTCTAAACTCTCAACCCTATTAGACCAGGCAACATCTAGACTAAGCATTTTTTCTCACCCCACTGGATATTGCAGTTCTTAATATACAGGTTTGTCCCTTAAACCTGGGGCAGTTTCCTCTCTTGGAGTCTTCTTCCGAGTGTCTTTGTTGTTTGTAGCATAGATGGGGGCAGGAGAAAGGCCAACCACGGGGCCCCTATGTTCTGTTTTATAATCTGAGTCCATGTGCTTGAAGTACACTAGTCCAGGCATATTTGGTGGGAATTGCTGAGTCCGCAGGCAAGGCTGAGCAATTCCCCTGGTGTGGCCTTCTGCAGGTGAGTCATTGAATTGTAGCTCCCTTGCTGGACAATGGCTGTTGATGGACTGTTTGACACCCACCCAGACACTGGTTACTTTCCTTGGCATTGTCTCTGGAGAGCTTCATAACCTGGCTGGAAAACATCTGGCAGAAACTGAACTCAGGAAAGACAGAAACGATACCAATAGGAAGGAGGAGGCACTATGAAAAGCACATCTCCTCCGTAACATTCCCATTGATCAAAGACATCCACCCACCAATTAAAGTCACTGTGCAGACTTAAGATTCTTTTTGAACTCCTCAATACTTTGGAATGCTCCAAGAGCCACAGCTGCAAAGACCACCGCTCCTGCCAATAGGTAGACAAAATGCTCTCCAACACAGATTTGGCCAGTGATCCATGCTCACATGACCTCCGAACTCCAAAACTGCAACTCTCTCTCTCCGTCTGGAAATGAAGCCAAATATCCTCAAAACAAACCAACAAAAACAACCCCCACCCTCACAAACAATTTTTTAAAAAGATTCAACCGATACAAAATGCAGCAGCCTGTTTGCTGAGAAACATGGGTCACCCTGAACACATTACCTCAGTTCCTCTGTTGATGCTGGGTCTCCACTGAATGAAAAAGAGTCAAAGTCCTTGCCCTGATAGCTTATGCCTTCAGGGGAATTGCCCTGTGTTATCAGGTAAAATCACCTCTCCATCTACAACCATAAAATTTCCAGCAACAGAAGCAATGAACAGCAACAGATACACTGCACCACAACTATGAGACAGACATCCAATTGGAGGAGACCTGTGTGTGTGTGAACAGAATATTCCTGAGGTTCTGGATCTAGACTATACAATTTACATTCAAAAGAGACAAGAATTACCACAGGTCTCATGACATTCAGAACTAATAGCAAAATTAATTCCTTTGACTTAACAGAATCTTTCCCCTGCCTGTGTTTATAAAGAGCTGTTGCGGGGAAACTATATTTTAAGCTACTGCTGCAGGTAGAGAAGAAAGCTTTGTTATCCTTTTCTTTCATTGAGAAGGAATATAGAGACACTTAGCCCGATAGATGACTTTGTATTCCTCACAAATGACTCAAAGAAGGACAAAATAATGAAGAAAAAAAAACAACACAGCTTAACGAGAGTTGCTAAGAGATTGCAATAGGGACACATCAATAATAGATTATTATGGCTTGATGAGTCACTAACTGATGTTTATCCACACAAAAAAGCAAAACCAAAACAATGTAATTCCGCATAAATTGTCCCTAATCAAAGCAATTCTGAAGGAAGGGGGAAACTAGAGCTCAGGAATAAGCAATACTTCTTAGCACTTTCTGTATATAGTGACCTATGTGCCACACAAAATCAGCCAGTTATTGCTGAAGAGAAGATTCTTCCCCCCTCAAAAGTAGTGGGGGGGAGAAAATTTTAGCTTGGAGCAGCTTAGCAGAGTACCATATGCTCTTTTCTCCCCCGCCCCCCGTCGCCCCCTCACCAAAGGTGGCAGAGGGCTGATCCTTTGCTTTCCCTTCCCCCTTTCCTCATACTGATATGAATGAGTGTGCTGAGGGGATGTCACACACTGCATTTAGGGTCCAGACTGAGACTTGTACTGCCCACAGGCACTGACATCGGCTTCTGGGAGCAGAATGGGGTTTGGTGATTGCTTCATTTCCACTGGTGGTAAGGGAGAGGCTTTCCAATCCCACCCTTATCATCCTATAGCTTTTTCCTCACACAGTCCTGAGAGCTAGGCTGATCATCAGCTTGGAGTCTGAAAGGGATTTTGACAAAATTGGCAAACTGCTGAGTAGATTTTTTTCACCTTCTACTTGGCATCTAGAACATCTGTTTTCAGCAAGGGTTAAATTACTATTGTAGCAGATTTGGCAGGTTCTGATGAAATTGATCAAGTGAGGACCCTGAAACTCTGTGGGCCGCTTTGGCATTGGCCCTGGGCATGCCCATGTAATAGTAAGGAGGTTTGCTTCTGTCTTGTGCAGCTTGTGATTCTATCTCTGTCATAAAGCATAAGTCCCAATTCTGAACCTTAGCGTCCAAAATGTGGGTGCCTGCATGAACCCTCCAAGCTTAATTACCAGCTTGGATCTGATAGCGCTGTCACCAGCCAGAAATTCCAGTGTCTGGCTCCCTCTGGTCTCCCCAAAACCTTCCCTGGGGGACTCCAAGACTCAGATGCCCTGATCACAACAAAGGGAAATAACCCACTCCCTTCCCCCTCTTTACCTCCTCCAGATCTTCCGCCCTGGGTTACACTAGGAGATACCCTGCTTCAATTCCTTGAACACACCACTCAAAGAGATCAAGTGTCTCTCCCCTTCACCCAGAGGCTATCAAATTAAAGCCTTAGTAACTCTAACACAAAGAGATTTCCCTTCCCCCTGTCTTCTTCCTCCCATCTAATTGCCTGGTGAGCTGAGCCAATCCCTTGACCCCCCCTAGAAAAAATCAACAGGTTCTTGAAAGAAAGCTTAGATAAAAAAGAAAGAAAAGTATAAAGACGGTCTCCGTATCAAGGTGACAATATATACAGGGTTTAATGGCTTAAAATAAAAATGAAATAAACAGCCTTATCCAACAGAAATACAATTTAAAAACATTCCAGTAAAATCTACCACAACATGTAAATACAAAAACAATAATAAAAAACCTAATATTGTCTTATACCTTACTTCACTGGGAAACAGAAGATAGAAAGTCTGGAGAATAGAGAGATCCTCTCAAGCTGAGAGAGCAACAGACCACAGACAAAAGACACACACCCAAAAATTCCCTCCCTGAGCTTTGAAAAATCCGGTTTCCTGATTGGTCCTCTGGTCAGGTGTTTCGTTCCCTTTGTTAACCCTTTACAGGTAAAAGAAACATTAACCCTTAGCTGTCTGTTTATGACAATCTCCTTTCTTCTATTTCAAGCATGGATGACAAACCTTCACATCCCCTTCAGAGAACTATCAGAAGCACTAACTTGGCCCTTCCTAGCAGTCTTAGAGAGCAGACTAAAGTTTCATGTTCCAGTCTAGAAATTATTATATTGCTCCCTGTCAGTTGTAAAATACAAGTTCGAGGGGTAAAAATGTATTTTATTACTGAACCACTGCAAGTTTCTCCTTAACAATTTACATCAGACGATTCCCCAATCCTAGAGTAGGTGATGTCAGAAAGATCAGTTACTCTGGCTTTCAAGGAAATACTAAGAATAGGCACTGACTTGCTTCACCTCCCAAAGGACTCTGGTGAAAAAAAAGAAAAAAAAATATCTGCAGTAGGCACCATTGCTAATAAAGTAGAAAAACCATGGATTGCGTGCTCACATTTGGCTGCTCAGAACAGCAGGCAAACAGGATGTGTGGAGTACGCCGTCTGAAAAAAAAAAAAAAAGCAATCTCTCAGTGATTCCCTTTGAAAGCTCAAGCTGACTAATGTACAAGACCTCCAACATAGATCTTCCACCAGTTTTCCTTGGTGAGTAGGAAAAGAGATGATGGAAATATTTTGGTTTGAGCACACCATTCCCACTGACACTGTCCATCTGGCAAACGTGTCAGATTTGAGTTGATCCAGGTCAGCTCAACTGCGTTAATAAACTTTAGAATTTGATCTGCAGAGTCATTTAGAAGTGATGTATTTATTTATTTATTCGCCTTTGTCCCAGTCTCTCTGACTGCTACAAGACAATCTTCATTCCCACCCTTAGTTTGCTTTTCATCCCATCCCACCCCCCTACCATCATATTTAGGCAAAAATCATTTCAGCTAAAATGGATAACATAGCAAAGAAAGAATGATTTAGTGTCCCGCCAGAAATTTCATGCTATATATCTTACAATAATTATCAAAAATCCTTTGGCACTAATTCAGACACTTCAATTACATTTGTGCAAAGGTAACAAAAAAAGGCTCACATTGCAGTTAGAGAATAAGAGCCATGTATATACTGCACCACAGAAAATACAGGCAATCACTATTCATGTTATATCCTATTGTTTGCTCTTTAAACTTATGCATGGTGGGACATACTTCTAAAGCTCTGGGAAAAGTTGAGTTTTACTAAATGCATTATGCATAAACACAAATCAGGTAACTGCGTGTAGCGAGGCGGTGTGGCTCTCCTCCTCCACAGGGAAGGTTGAGCCCTGTCCATCTTTCCCCAGGGCGGAACTTCCGGGCGGAAGCCCCGCCCCTCAAAGGGTCAGGCGGCGACCTGGAAGTATAAAAGCCAGGCGCTGGCCTTCAGTTGCAGCTCAGCTGCCGGCCAGAGCAGACGTGCCGGCCGACTCTCGTCGCTGGGAGGCTGCGGAGCTCCGGGACAGGTATCAGGCCTTGCCGGAGCCGACCCGCAGCAACCGCGATGCTGAGCTGCGGGAACTACCAACGCTGCCCAGCCCTAACTACGGCCTGGAGGAGCCTTCGGACCAGACCTGGCCCAGCTACCCAGAGGTGCTACCGGATCTACCCCCTGGCCCGGATTGAGGAGCCCATGACGGAACGACCCGGCGACCAGGTAGAAGCGAAGGGGGAATGGAATAGCCGGGGCGGCTGACTACAGTCAAGCCGCAGAAGGCCCCGAGCCGAGTAGCGTGTGTGTCGGTCAGGATCCCCCTGATCACGCTGTCACTGTGTTTCGGGCCGGATCCCCACTGACTGCCACTAGCGGCGACAGCCGCTACTAGGGCCCTGGCTGGAAGCGAGGAGTGGGTGGCCTGCGTTCCCTGCCACCGTAACGCGGTGAAGATCCCCCTCGCCTCAACCTAAACGAGGCCAGTGTAACTTTGTCACTGCTCTGCCCTGCCCCAAAGGCCAGAGCGTATTGGTACTGTGTTTGGTGCCCCGCCCGACCAGGGCTGGGCCCCATGACGTGTTGCTGCTCTGCCCTGCCCCAAAGGAACCAGAGCCTATTGTACTGTGTTTGGTGCCCGCTGTACCAAGGCGGCCCACTGACTTTGCTTGTCCCAGTCCACTCCACAGGGACCGAACGCCCAGACAGTGGACCGCGGACCCGAGGGACAGGACCCGGTGAGAACAGGACGAGGCCGGTGTGGCTCCCCTCCTCCACAGGGAGGGTTGAGCCCCGGCTTCCCTCGTCACACTGCATATGCAAATACTCTTTACATGTGCAACTATTACATTTGGAAGTGCAAAACTACAGTGGATTGCATGTGCAAAAAGCTGCAACACATTGGGCATGACCCACTTGTTCTGAGTGGCACTGAAAAACTGGTTAAGAGAGCTATGCTACTTTACTCCAGCTGAACAAGAATCTGGCATCTACGTCTGTTAGTTCCTCATTATTTATTATATAAATGAGAATTATTTTTATTTTTGGTGAGAAAGATTAAACCTGATATTAGGAAAGGAATATTACAAAAAAATAAATGTGTTATCCACAGGATCATATGTTTCTTGTGCTTGTATGGCCTTCTGAATTCTATTTACAATGCACTTTAGTCTATATTCCATTCAATCCTAATTAATTTGACTGATAGAGTTCACAAAATAAACAGACTTCTGGTCGTACTGATATTTTTGTCCCTTATTACATAGGTAATGTACACTGCATACCACCGTAAGAATGTGTCTGATTTACTAGGAGCATTAGGCAGCTTTTCCAATAACAAATAATCAGCTAAATCTGACACAGATCACACCATTTCATTAAATGTTATAATCGCTGGCCTTCTGTTAACTCGAATGGCTGGCTCACAGCTGACCACAGTTGATGTGAAAACATGTTCCAGTCCACTGTAATTGCGTTACATAGCAAAGCAATCAGCTGCTCCAAGAGGCATTAACAAATGTCAGAGGCTAAAATAACTATATCCAATACGTAATTATAATATTTTATCAGTGATATAGAGTGAAATGTTTTAACAAAAATCACCTTAGGCACAGTAAAAACTTATTTTTTTCCCCAAGAACAGGGGACACATTTAAGGAATTACAAGAGGCATATGGCAGATAAGTGTAAATCCCATTCCTCATTATCTAATAATAATCAGTCTTTTATATTATTAAAACTCTGAAAACAGGGATTCTTACTAATATTCTGGCTGCAGTATATTTTCCCTAAGAGCCTTTGTTTCTCAACCTTATCACACAACAGAGCTCCTCTGTTAATAAGCTATATAATTGGAAATTTTATACCATTTCTAAAATTAAAAAGAAAAAAAAATCCTATTAGTTGAGCTTCAGCTACAATTAGACCACATAACACTGGGTCTGACTTTGGATTAATTAAAGAAAATATCCAGAAATTTTGTTCCTTACCAGAAAATGGCCACATCATTAGGGTTAGGTAATTCCTAGGATTGGTAACAGAGACATATTTTAATCTCTAGGTCCCCAGTTCACATCTGTCCCACATCTAAATCAGTGACTGAACAGCCACAAATATGGTGAAATTCAATGAGTTGATGCTTTCAATCCAGCTTCTAGTGGGTAGATGACCACATCAGATAAAACTGTCACAAATTACAGTCTCAACTGAATGAGCAGACTGAACTGTAAAGCAGTGTAATCTGGAGGAAATAGAGGACCCAGAGGTTATGAGTTCAAATATGGGATCTGCCACTGATTCAGTGAATGGTCTTGCATGAGCCACTTCACTTTTTCAACTCAGCTCCCGCACCTATACAGGCAAAAATTGCCAATACCTATATGCAACAATTTTGCCAAGAAGAACTACTAGAGCAGCATGTTGTAAAAGCCAGGGAAAGATGCCCAGTGGCAATACCTATTAATTCTTGGAAAATATGTTCACTGACAGAGCAGAATACAGGTCACAGAAATTTGACTAGATATATAATTGTGTAAAACCCAGCTGCTATATTGGCCATGGCCACCAGCTATAGCTGTGAAAAAAAAACTTATGAAATCACAAGAACATGAAACTCAGCTAGGTTTTACTTTTAATTATAAAACAAAAAAAACTCATCATTTTTACATTTGTTTAAAGGGTTATAGAAGATGTTGAACCTTGCATGATCATGTGGGCCTGGTTTCAAGTGATCTTGAATCATACTGAAGTTAAATGAAACCTGGAGTTTCACACAGTTTTGACATTAAAACAATCATGTGAAATACAGCACTTTCACCCATACTTGGTTGTGATCACCAGTTCTCACGCAAAACCAAAAAACTAATTGCAAACCCATACAGACAGAAATCAGCATTAGTCACTTAGGGTATGTCTACACTACAGGATTAGGTCGAATTTATAGAAGTCGGTTCTTTAGAAATCATTTTTATACAGTCAATAGTGCGTGTCCCCACACAACATGCTCTAAGTGCATTAAGTCAGCGGACTGCATCCACAGTACCGAGGCTAGCGTCGACTTCCTGAGCGTTGCACTGTGGGTAGCTGTGGGTAGTTATTCCATAGTTCCGCTGCCCACTGGAATTCTGTGTTGAGATCCCAGTGCCTGATGGGACGAAAACAGTGTCGTGGGTGGTTCTGGGTACATGTCATCAGGCCCTCTTCTCCCTCCAACCCTCCGTGAAAGCAACGGCAGACAATCGTTTTGTGCCTTTTTTCCTGGGTTACCTGAGCAGATGCCATACCACAGCAAGCATGAAGCCTGCTCAGCTCACCGTCACTGTACGTCTCCTGGGTGCTGGCAGACATGGGACTGCATTGCTACACAGCAGCAGCTCAATGCTTTTTGGCAGCAGATGGTGCATTACGATTGGCAGCCATTGTCGTCATACTCCTGGGTGCTCTTTTAGCCAATCTTAGTGAAGTTGGTCGGGGCACCTGGGCAGACATGGGAGTGACTCAGCCAGGTCATTCCCATCTTCTGCCGAGCACCCAGGAGATGATGATGGCTAGCAGACATACTGCACCACCTTCTGGCAAGCAGCCAGGAGATGATGATGGCTAGCAACCGTAATGCAGCATCTTCTGCCGAGCACCCAGGAGATGAGAATGGCTAGCAGTCGTACTGCACCATCTGCTGCCAGCCTAAGATGTAAAAGATAGATGGATCAAAAGAAGAAATTGACCCGATTTGTTTTGTGAAATCAATAGTCTGCTACACCCAGGCTTTTGAGTTCAGTCCTTGAGGGGGCCCTTCTCTGTGACTGTTGTCTGTGTTTCTCTTTGATGCAAAGCCACCCTTTTGTTGATTTTAATTCCCTGTAAGCCATGTCGTCAGTCACCCACCCCTCTGTCAGAGCAATGGCAGACAATTGTTTCGCACCTTTTTTCAGTGCAGAACCAGAAGCTGCAAAAGCAAAACCAGGCGATGAGGCGACAGTAGCACGGTCACGAGAGTGATGAAGATATAGACATGGACATAGACTTCTCACAAAGTACGGGCCGGGCGATGTGCCCATCATGCTGATGAGCTCTGCATGGTCATCTGTGCTTCAGCTCACCACGCTGGCCAAACAGGAAATGAAATTCAAAAGTTTGCGGGCCTTTTCCTGTCTACCTGGCCACTGAGTCTGAGTTGAGAGCGCTGTCCAGAGCGGTCACAATGGAACACTCTGGGATAGCTCCCGGAGGCCAATACCGTCGAATCGCATCCACACTACCCCAGATTTGACCTGGCAAGGCCGATTTCAGCGCTAATCCCCTTGTCAGAGGTGAAGTAAAGAAATCAATGTAAAGAGCCTTTAAGTAAAAAATAAAACAAACAAACAACCAAGGGCTTCATCATGTGGACGGATACAGGGTTAAATTGATCTAACATTGCTAAATTTGACCTAAAATTGTGTAGACCAGGCCTTATAGTGATGGCCATTATAAAATCAGCATCTCCCAAGAACTACCAAGTGATCTGATATTCCTCTCTAAACAACAGTGAATATTTTCCCACAGAGTATGTAATGCTCCCTTGTGCTTAACTATGCTTTGGTATAGAAAATACATTACGTATCGAGGCTAGCTAACTAAGACAATTAACAGATTTTTAAGTACCAAATTTGTGATTACATTAGTAGATAGATGCAGTAACTGTGTGGCAATGATTAGTAAATTACCACAGAATGCATACCAAGATCCAATGAGGTGTTATAATAGTTGACAAACAGATTCAGCATAGACTTTGAATATAGCTTAACTTAAACTGACTTCTTATCTTGCTCAGCAAAAATGCACTGGTTGATGGTTTACATATGAAGAATCCCATATTAGGTCTAAATGAGAAGTGCACAGAATAAACACACAGACAAACAATAAGGGAACACTCTCCCTCCTCATTTAATTCTCAACCAGCATCTCCATTTATGCACTAATGTCAAAGAAAAACAAATCACATCATGAGTTGGGTATAAAATTATTTTCATGGTGCGTGAACATTCTACAGATGCTTTGGATTGCACAGCAATTTCAGTATCTAAACACTTTCTTTGTTATTCTGCAGGTGTATTACAAATTGATGGTGGTACTGAATGGCAGAATTAGGAGAGTCATAAAATAGCTTTAGCAAGAAGCTGTGTTAACAGAAGTGACGGCCCTTCATATCAGTCCATTCCTCCTTTCTGTCTTCTTTGATTAAATATCTATCCTAATAATCATTGTCAATGCCTTGCATCTCTGTCACCCATCTCCATTGTGACATCTTACTACCCCTGTGCAATCCTACAGAGAAACTGCCTCCCAATCTTGTGTCCACACTGGATTTCAGCCACGTTGTGACAAATTATGGAATAAGAAAACCCACAATGAGGCCTCCAAAGTGTCATGAGAAAGGCAGAAATCCCATTCTGCTCAGGCCAATCCCCACCCCAGTAAGCTTTTTGGAAGTGCCCATAGCAGACCTGGAGATCCAGTAACCACTAGCTTAGCAACTACTGCCCACAGGAAAGGGGGGTGGGAAAAATAGGGCTAAGCTGCAAAAAGTGATGGAAAAAAGTCCATCTCATTAACAACATGTGCTTCATCCTACTTGCAAACAGTTGCTGCAATGGAGGCAGATGCCCCCTACCAATGACCCACAAAAATTCCATTTTCTTGACAGTCTGGGCAAGGACCTCCTGTTGTGAGATAAGGGGAATTTGAAAAAGTGATGCCTCTAGATTTAAAATAAAGCAGAAATTATTGTAAGGAACATAGACCACATACTGATGCAGGCCTGAGTGACTGGACAAATGTATAACCATCGTTAACAATGCTAAGAGATGCTTAAAGCAGTTTTTTGTACGTAGGCACACTTGCCAGGAGAAAAAAACCTAGATTCTTGTCCCAGCCACTACTCTAATCCTTAGGCTATTTTCCCAGTGTCCAAATTAACTCACTGTCATGAGAACATGTGGAAAAAAGAAAATGCATAACCTGGAATAAGTCATGAATTATAATTTAGACAATCAAGACATTTGAGTCTTGAGCCTAGAGCAGAAACTTGCCTTACAATTCCATATCACATGATGACTTCCTGCATCCTATTTTCAAGAGACATCTGTTTCGGAGTTTAATTAAACATAAGGAACCTTCATCCTCTCTTTTAAAACCTTAAGGAGGACTCTTTTTCTTAATTTATTCAGTATGATTTAATTATTAATTGTGGTAAGATTGAACCACTGACTTTTCAATTGTATTCAAACTGTAATATCAGTTTGACCATTGTAATGTATTTCCTGTAATTAGGTAAGGAGAATTAAGTTCACTTAGCTAGCAGCATATTTTGCTTAAATATATGTATTTTATAACTGCCTGCTTAAACTTTTAATAAACATATAAAAGACACACAGAAATGGTTTATTTCCCAAATCTTTAAGGTGAAGCAAGTAACCTATGTAGAAGAAAAAGGTAAAATCCTTAACAGCCATGTCTGAGCCCACTCCATATTTCAATTAATATAGCTCTGTTACTCCTACAAGATTCACAGATAAGTTATTTTCTGTAATTAATAAATAGTTGGAAATTTTTGTATTCTTAGTGTTGCCAGGTGTCTGGTTTTTGCCCGGTTGAAAAGAGACCCTGGCAGCTCTGGTCAGCAATGCTGATCAGGCCATTAAGTCTGGCCAATGGCACAGCAAGGCTAAGGCAGGCTCCCGCCTGCGCTAGTTCTGCACAGCTCCCAGAAGCAGTGCCATGTCCGCCCTCCAGCTCCTATACATAGGGGCAGCCAGGTCGTTCCGCATGCTGCCCACACCCCACGTGACGGCTCTGCAGCTCCCACTGGACAGGAACTGCAGCCAATGGAAGATGTAGGGGCAGCGCTTGTGGATGGGGCAGCGTGCAGAGCAGCCTGGCTGCACCTCTGCATAGGAGTCGACAGGGGGCTGTGCCACTGCTTCTAGGAGCTGCTTAAGGTAAGTGCCGCCCAGAGCCTGCACCCCTGATCCCCTCCCACACCGCAACCCTGATCCCCCACCACGCTCCAAACCCCTCAGTCTCAGCGCAGAGCCCCCTCTTACACCCCAAACCCATCTCCAGTCCCACCCCAGAGCCCGCACCCCCAACCCCCTGACCAGCCCGGAGCCCTCTTCTGCAACCTTGATCCTCTCATTTCTGGCACCACTCCAGAACCCACACCCCAAGCCCCAGAGCCTTCTCCCATACTCTGAACCCCTCAGCTCCACCCCCCCAGGCGAGAGCCCCCTCCTGCACCCCAAAGCCCTCATTCCTGGCCCTAGTCCAGAGCCCACACTGCCTCCCGCATCCCAACCTCCTGATCCAGCCCAGAGAAAATAAGTGACTGAGTGAGGGTGGGGAGAGCAAGCAATGGGGGCGGGGGGAGGGACTCAGAGGAAGGGAGGGGCAGGTGGTGGGGCAAAGGTGTTCAGTTTTATGCGAGTAGCAAGTTGGCAACCTTACATGTACTTCCAAATTCAAAAAGGTTCAAATAACTTCACATATGTTTCTGGTTAGGCCTTTGTCATGGGGGAGTTTGTTTTTAATTAAGAGCCATGTTTTCAGATATCAACCATTTTATATGCTGCATGATGACTTTCTTACCAAGTCAGACAGTAGAAATAGATGTGGGTGTGAGTTCAGTTGTCCTCAAACTAATTATTAGAGTTTGTTGAAAAATGAAATTCCTATACCCTGGGAAACAGATTTTGAAATTCCATGTTCCCCCAAATTGGGACAGAAACTAAAAATCTCTGAATTTTTCAGAGCAAACATATTCTAAATGTTTTATTCTGATAAGGCTGAAATGTCTCATTTGGTATTTTCATAATATAGTGTAAATATTGAATTGCAAACATTCCAGTGGAAAAAACTGACCAACTATAATACAGTTTTAACAAAAATAGAGTCTCAGCATACAAATAGAAAGTAATGTTACTGTTAACCATGAAAATTACCACACTGCTTAATTTTGCATTTGTGTATTTTGTTAGTAAGGAAAAAGACCTAATCCTGAAAATGTTTTTGGGGAGATTTTCCAGTGCAAAAAAATGACTGTTGGTACCCAAGTTCCACTGATTTTCAATGGGTTTTGGGCTCCTAACTTCCAACAATCTCTTGGGAAATTCTCCGACTTGAGTAACTACCTACTTGACTAGTCCCATTTGTTCAAGAGACGGAAAACCAAGAGTGGGAATAAATGGTCGGTTTTCAACATAAAATGTTTGCCCCAAAGTTCTTTATTAGGATCAATGTTCAGAGTATTTATCAGAGATCTAGAAAAGGGAGTAGAAAGTAAGGTAGCAGTATTTTCTGATGCCATAAACCTAGCTGGGTTACTCAAGACTAAGGGATTTCAGGGGGAGGGGGCAGGAGGGCTTATCTTTAAGGTTTCTGAATGGCAACAGAGGCAGATAAACATTGTCAGAGTAAAGTGATGCACATTGAAAGGAATTTACACAAAAGCTTTGCTGAGTCCTACATTTACTGTAACACTTACGGAGGAAATGGTTTTATTATTGGCAGCCTAGTGAAGACCTCTCCTCAGTATGAAACAGCACCAATAAAAAGCAACCACAAAATGAAACTGACAGTGAATAAAGCTGAAAATATTATGTCATTATGTGTACCAAAAGTGTGCCACCTTGCCATGAAATACAGTGTTCATTTCCAGTTTTCCCAGGACAGGCTATACAGAAACAAAGGGAGTTCAGAGAGAGGGAATAAAAGTCATGGAAAACTTCTGCATTAAGAGAATTGAAAAGACTGAGATGACTGTTTAGTGCAGACTATCAGAGGGGTAGCCGTGTTAGTCTGTATCCACAAAAACAACGAGGAGTCCAGTGGCACCTTAAAGCCTAACAGATTTATTAGGGCATAAGCTTTTGCAGGTAAAAAAAAAACACTTCTTCAGATGCATGGACTGAAAATTACAGACACAGGCATAAATATAGTGGCACATGAAGAGAAGGGACTTACCTTACAAGTGGAGAACCAGTGCTGACAAGGCGAATTCACTCAGAGTGGATGTGGTCCACTTCCAATAATTGGAGCATTTGCTCCAATCCTTCAGACAGAGGCAAACAACTACAAGATCTTAATCAAGCATTCTTAAAACTACAATACCCACCAGCTGAAGTGAAAAAAAACAGATTGACAGAGCCAGAAGAGTACCCAGAAGTGACCTACTACAGGACTGGCCCAACAAAAAAAGTAACAGAACACCACTGGCGTTCATGTACAACCCCCAGACAAAACCTCTCCAGTACATCATCAGCTATCTACAACCTATCCTGGAAAACAATCCCTCACTCTCACAGACCTTGGGAGACAGGCCAGTCCTCACTTACAGACCCCAACCTGAAGCAGATACTCACTAACAACTACACACCACACCACAGAGACACTAACCCAGGAACCAATCCCTGTAACAAACTCCATTGCCTACTCTGTCCCCATATCTACTCTAGTGACACCATCAGAGGACCCAACCGCATCAGCCACACCATCAGGGGCTCATTCACCTGAACATTTACTGAAGTGATACATGCCATCATGTGCCAGCAATGCTGCTCTGTCATCTACACTGGCCAGACCGGGGACTCTCCACGTAAAAGAATAAATGGACACAAATCAGGAATGGTAACATACAAATGGTAACAATCTCCATCGACACTCAATAACATATTTAAAAGCAGCCATCGTTCACCAAAAAAACGTCAAAAACAGACTTCAAAGAGAAACTGCAGAGCTACAATTCATTGAAAACTTAACACCATTAATTTGGGTGTGAATAGGGAATAGGTGTGGCTGGCTCACTACAAAAGCAATTTCCCCTCTTTTGGTATTGACACCTCCTCCTCAAAGTATTGGGAGTGAACCATATCCACCCTGACTGAATTGGCCTTGTCAACACTGGTTCTCCACTTGTAAGGCAACTCCCTTCTTTTCGTGTGCCAGTATATTTATGCCTCAATACATCTGAAGAAGTAGGGTTTTTTACCCACAAAAGCTTATGCCCTAATAAATCTGTTAGTCTTTAAGGTGCCACTGGACTTCTCGTGTTTGTGTTTAGTGGAGGAAGGAGATGACTAAAAGAGACAGATGTATGCAAAATAATTAATACTATTAAGCAGATTCAGTGCTTCATAATATAAGCATAATATAAGCACTATATTCACTGGTTCATAATAAGAAACAAATCAGATTCAATGAAATTAGAAATCATTATTTTCAAAACTGATGAAAGTAAATTTATTTTATGCAATACATAATTAGCATGTAGAATTCCTTGCCATTACATAAAACTGATTCAAGAACTTACTAGGATTCAAATATGAATCACACATTTCTGAATAATGAAAATGTCTGAAAGTTACATCATATAAATACAATAAAAATAGGTATATAACCCCTCTCATTGTGGGACAAAAGCCAACTACTATCTAGAATGAGGTAGGGAGGCATTTCCTCTATAGGGAGATTAATTCCACATTTTCTACTTCATAGTGTCTTGTACTTTCCTCTCAAGTGTGTGGTACTGTTCATTGCCAGACACAGGACACTAAACTAGTATAAACCACTGGCATGATCCAATATGCAATTCCTAGGCTCCTAAAATTACTCACAATGTGTAAAAAATTGGAAAATCTGACCCATCTTTACTGCACATTCAATGTTTGTTATCTTTCAGACCAAACCTTTTATGACCTTCTTGCTGCTGTTTGGTCAACAACATCAGAATCAGTAAAAGATGCAACTTGCCACTTGATTAGTATCAAAGCATTGTTTATATGCATTTAATCATGGCAGATTCCATAGACAAAAACAGCCATTGTCTGCAATGGTTACACCACAATTTAACTCAAGGTTTAAGTAGTCAGAAAGTTTGAAAAATTCTAACCTAAAAAAAGTTAAATTATTGTAAATTTGTACCAAAAACAAAACAAAAAAAAAAAGACCCACTTATCTGCACTGAGTGAATTACTACTTGTATTACAACAGCACTTAGGCACCTAGTCATTGACTAGGACTTGTACAACCAGAGAATAAAGGTGACATCTGGCCCCAAGGAGTTTATCATCTAAGTATAAGACAAGACATATGATATTTCAATGAATCAGCTGCTGTCAGGGCCAGCTCCAGGGGTTTTGCTGCCCCAAGCAGCCAAATAAAAAAAAAGCTGCGATCGCGATCTGCGGCAATTCAGTGGGAGGTCCTTCGCTCTGACCGGGAGTGAGGGGACCCTCCGCCGAATACCTGGACGCCGCTGCCCCTCTTTAGAGTGGCCGCCCCAGCACCTGCTTGCTAAGCTGGTGCCTGGACCCAGCCCTGGCTGCTGTGGAAAGAGGTACTTCCCAGACATTACTGACTACATAATCCCTAACAAGGAAGACCATTTCTGATCACCCCTTTTTTCATCAGATCCAGACTATCTATACTTATGTTCCTATGTAATTATTCTCCAAATTTTAAGTGGAAAATTTTGATTTTGCCAAAATATCTCGATTTTCTATTGGGAAACTCAAAATCCAGTATATTTGACCTAAACTGCAATTTTAAGTGATGGAAAATATTTTATTTAGAATAAATTCAACAAGACATTAAACCTTTTTCCTATCATTGCCTTATGAGAGTTGTAATTCGGGTCCACATTTTCTCCTATTGGTCAGACTCTAGGGAGAACTACATTTTCCCATGATGTAATGCAGATTTTCCTCCAACCTACTGTGAGATGCATAATGGGAGTCACATGACTAGGTGCATCATAGGTGCTTATGTCCTCTCAGGAAGGGGACACCTCGCCGCCCTAGGCAGCACAGCCATTCTTTCCCTTCCCCCAAACTCCCACTCTGGCCCTGCCTCTTCTCATCCCCACCCCACACCACCCCTGCCCCTGCCTCTTTCAGCTGCATTCCTCGAGCACGCCCTGTCCCCACTCCTCCCCTGCCCTCCTGCATGCCACAGAACAGTTGATCAAGGCAGGCACTGGGAGGGAGGAGGGGAGAGTGTGGCTGTCAGTGGGTGCTAAGCACCTGCTAATTTTTTTTAGCATAAGTGCTCCAACCCTGGAATACAGAGTTGGCGCCTAGGAGATGCATTTGATATGGGAATGTGGTCTGGCCAGGGAGCCTCACTCAAAGGGGAGCACTGGGACATCAGGTTCCTGAATTAAAACCCCCAGGAGGCAGTGTGCCACTGAAGGAAAATGAAGATGAATATTAAAGTGACTTAAAAGGAAGCATTTTTGATTAGTTTAATAAACCAAAAAAACCCAAAATATTCTCATTTCAGAAAGTGTTTCGCTTTGATCAAACATATTGAAACAAAGTGTTTTGAAATTGCCAAACTGAAGTGTTTAGAATTTACATTTCGTGAAATATTTTAAGTTTTAAAATTTCAACTTTTCATCCCAATGTGGGTGAAAAACAAGTGTTAAAATGTTGAAATTTCCTGAGAGCTGGACATTCTAAATGTCTCTTGAATTAAGTGAATGCTACCTCTAGTTGTAGTAAGCAAATTCTTCAGAATCCTAAATCCTGTTCAAGAAGCAGCTCTAGAGGAGATACATGCGCCAAGCACTGCCCCATCTCCCTTAGCTGCTCAAAACCAAAATAATTTCAACAGAACTTCAAAATGGGGGATTTAATATTATTTATGGATCTGTTTAATGTAACAGATAATATGTTTCCCATTTACAGTGCAGTGAAACTGGCAGCATTTCAGTGGATATTTATTAGTGTGTGTTTCTTGCAGATGCCTTTGTAGCTCTGCAATTGCAGGTGAATTGTATGCCAGAGGCCTGCTCAGTATGCTATTTAGAGTCTAAAGAATAATTGGACACACTGAAATGGACATGCCCCCTCCTGATCTATAAATAATGATACTCTGAGATTCTTCAGTAGGAAGATGTTAGAGAAGAAGTGCAAAATATTTTACAAACATCAATGAACTAACCATCCCTTTGAAATAGTGAAGTATTATCCTCATCCTATAGATGGGATAACTGAGTTAGGGAGAAAATATATTACCTTCACAGTGGCCTATAAAAAGTCTGCATGAAAGATGAAAATGATACCCATATCTTCCAACTTGCAGCCCTGTATTTTAACCAATAAACAAGGACCATTTCTCTCCTCCTTCCTTTCTCGCAGCAACAGGACAGAAATTCACACCCAAATGAGAGACTAAAGGTCTGCTTTGTACTGTCCTTTCTCTACTCCTCCCTGGAGGAGCAGCTTACACAAACTACCATAGCTCTTTAAAAGCCATAGAATCTGCTTCCACCAACGAGAAGCAAGTGACAGACTGAGGCCTTGTCTACAGTGGCAATTTACAGTGCGGCAACTTTCTCGCTCACGGGAGTGAAAAAACACCCCCCCTGAGCACAGTAAGTTTCAGCGCTATAAAGTACCAGTGCAGATAGTGCACCAGCGCTGGTAGCTGCACTCCAGCACTGGTAGCTGCGCCCCTCATGGACGTGGTTTTTTAAGAGCGTTGGAAGAGCTCTCTCCCAGCACTGCGCTGCGACCACACAAGGCACATTGAAGCACCACCGAGGCAGTGCTTTAGTGTTGCCAGTGTAGACTGGCCCTGAGTAACTGTCCCTATTCCGCCAGCAGAAAGCAAAAGTGGGACACCTCCTTCTCTGCCCAGAGCAAACTCAGCACAGCAGCTGACATTCCTGGTTTTGGAACCTCTGAAGCCTTGACCTAGGAAGAAGCACTTCACACTCTATACATCCTATCACACACCTACTATCCACTACTTTATAGTCAAACTCTACAACAAAAGCAAAATGGCCAATATGTTCAGTACTGTAAAAAAAAAATCACAACTAACACAGCAATTTCTCTCTGTCAAGTCTTAGTTGGAAGGAACATTCACAGACAGCACGCAGAGAAAGCAAGCTCATAATCTATATGCCAATTTACTGAAAATTATACATTAACCAAACCCCTGTAAGTATGAAAATGCAAATACACAATATTTCAACTTATCTGGAGTACTTTTCGGCCCCGTCATGCAGTCTGGAATGGCTCATAATCATGATAGTCTAACCTCAGGCAGACAGTCAGAAAAGCAGAGTAGAAACCCCCAAACTGGTTGCATGTTCTATAATTAGATTTCACCAACCCAGTAAAAAGTGTGAACTCCTAAAGCATTACAACAGCCTTATCATGGAGTCTCAGTCCTCTTAAGCATTCCAGTCCATCTTGCCACCCAAATAATGTAGTCACTTTACACCAAAATTACTAAGCCAGACTGGTTTCCTGCTCTGCATTTGTCAGTGCTCATTGAGACCCTGGGCCTTCGCATGAGCAGGCACTGGCTTTACCATCCTCGCACCCCCTTCTCCATAATAATTGACAGCCTCGCAATCTTTAATGTATTTATCCTCATAACATACCTGTCAAGTAGAGAAGTGGCATTATCCCCATTGTACAGATGGGGAACCGAAGCACAGAGAGGCTAAGTGAGTTGCATAAGGTGTCACAGGAAGTCTGTGGCGGTGCAGGGGCTGAACACAGGTCACTCAAGTACTAGGCTAATGCTCTAAGCACTGAACCATTCTTCTTTTATTTCTACAAGATTTTACCACCACCACAGAGCACAGAATATTGGTGTGAACAATGTAACTACTCTGATATTTAATATTTCTTATTTAGAGAGACCATGCTATAGGCATTCAAATTTATCAGTTTCAAAAGATGGTGGAAAAGTACAGGAATGAAATTATAAAACATAACCTTGTCAAGGTTCCTTCCCCACTCTTAACTTTAGGGTACAGATGTGGGGACCTGCATGGACACTTCTAAGCTTAATTAACAGCTTAGATCTGGTATCGCTGCCACCACCTGCCAGCATTACTTCTCATCCCTGGGTAGCCTTGAGAGACTTCACCAATTTCCTGGTGAACACAGATCCAAACCCCTTGGATCTTAAAACAAGGAGAAATTAACCATCCCCCTCCTTTCTTCCATCAACCCCTTGTGGATCCAGATCCAACCCCCTTGGATCTAAAAACAAGGAAAAAATCAATCAGGTATTTAAAAAGAAGGCTTTTAATTAAGAAAAGAAATGTAAAAGAAAACCCTCTGGGAGAGATTAGCATACCAGCTACTCTCTCAGAAAACAGATTCACAACAGAGAGGATGTTCCCCTGGGCAAAAATCGTAATACACACAAGGATACCGAAATTTGATAATTCCCTTAATGGTACCAAGTCAAGATAAGTTACGAAGAAAATAAACATAAAACCTATTTATCCCTTTCTAAAACTTACTACTCTGATAAGAGGCTGGTTCCTAAATCTTTTTCACTCTGGCTGAAACTGAAACTGACTAAACAAAGGAAACTTCCCTCCTTCCTTTTGAAACATCTTGTTCCACCATTGGTTTCTCTGGTCAGGTGTCAGCTAGGCTAGGTGAACTTCTCAACCCTTTACAGGTAAAAGAGGCATTAACCCTTAACTATCTGTTTATGACAAACCTTGTCATAAACAGATCGCTAAGGGTTAATGTCTCTTTCACCTGTAATGGGTTAACAGAGACCTGCAACACCTGACCAGAGGACCAATCAGAAAACAAGATAGTTTCAAATCTGGGTGGAGGGAAGCTTGGGTGTGTGATCTTTGTGTGTTGTTCTCTCTGGGGTCTCAGAGGGACCAGATGTAAGCAGATTCCTCCAATCTTTCTAAAACAATCTCTTCTGTTCTAATTCTAGTAAGTATCAGGATAAAGGTGGCTTTAGTCTTTTTAATTGGTTTTCTTTATTTGCAAATGTGTATCTGGCTGGTAGAGTTTTTAATGTGTATTTGGCTGAAAGTATTTTAAATTGCATTTCTGCTGGAGGAGGCTTTTTCTCCATTTTCTGTAAGCTGAAAGACCCCGTAATATTACATCTTGTATTTACAGAGATTTCTTATTTTTTTCTTTCTTTTATTAAAAGCTTTCTTTTTAAAGACCTAATTGATTTTTTACCTCTGGTTAATGCTAAGGTATTGAGTCTGTACTCACCAAGGACTAAGTGGGAGAGAGAGAGGAGGGGGGTGGGGAAAGGTAAATTTCCTCTTTCTTTAAGATTCAAGGAGTTTGAATCACTGTCTCTCTCCAGGATACCCAGGGAGGGAACACCTGGGAGGAGGGGAGAAGGGGGAGGAGAAACCTGACTTCTCTGTGTTGTGATTCAGGAGTTTGAAGCACGGTGATCTTCTGGTGTACCCAGGGAGGGAAAGAGCTGGGAGAAAGAAAGGAGGGGGAAGGGAAATGGTTTATTCCCCTTTGTTGTGAGAATCAAGGAATTTGGGTCTTGGGGTCCCCAGGGAAGGTTTTTGGGGGGACCAGAGTGCCCCAAAACACTATATATTTTTGGGTGGTGGCAGCCTATCAGATCTAAGCTGGTAATTAAGCTTAGAGAATTTCATGCTGGTACCCCAATTTTTTGAACTCTACGGTTCAGATTGGGGAAAGATATCATGACAACCTCAATTAGAAAACTGATTGCTATCTCCTTAACATTATCCAGTGACACAATATGTCACTTAGAAACATCTGCTGAACAGCATCATTGTATGGTATAAAAACCAATCTGGACTGTTGAGAAGTTGATATTCACTTAATATGGCAGCGCATACCATTAAAGGAACTACAGAGAGAAGTGTCTATTAGTCATCTCTTCACACTGCTTCCAGAAAAATATTCCTTAAACCGCCAGTGGTTTTTCTCCAACGACTACTTAATCTCCATAAATTGAAAGTCAGAGTTGCATCAAATCTGGTTGTCATCAATCCCAGTTGTCTGCATCGTAATAGGACAAAAATATGCACTGTGTTTCTCTGGAGGTAAATTACTTTTAAAATCAAATCGATAGTGTGAAATAGTGGAATTTATAACAACCTTATATGCAGATCTACAGAAGTCGATAACAGAACTACTCATCGCACTGCATCACTATCCTGCCAACATGCTTGGAATGTAGTTAAAAAAAAAAAAGCAATATTTGACCTTCATTTTTTTGTGGCAGAAATCTTAAATCTACTGTTATTGCTGTGATCAGAAAACTATGGCAATACACTGCAGAAAACAAGGTTACTTGTCTCTTTCTTCTCAAGAAAATTTTAGTGCTCTGGAAAAGTGATAGACTTCTGAACACTGAAATTGAAGTCCTCTATTTATGCACAAAAAGGTATACCACAGGTACTGTAGTAGACAGACAAGAAAGTGCCCTCATACAAAACAAGTATTGATATATTTAAACAATTACAGAGGTTACTTCAGATGAAAGCACAATAAATAAATAAATTCTATAGTGGATAATTATGGATCAGCTAACCTTCACAGGAAGCTTTTTTCCTTACCCCCTTCAATTAGTGGTTGGCTTATGCTCATGAAGCATAAGGGTTCATATCTTGATGAAAGTTAAATATCTCCATTACATAAATCATTTTTAGATCAGACAAACCCTCTCTTAACATTGTTATACTGGAAGATGTTAATAGCAGCCATCAGCCACAGACCTGGTAAAAGTGAATGGATTTACTAAACACCCTTCATTCAGGTGAAATGAGGAAGCAATTAAATGTCCCTTTGTTTAGTGATAGCTGACATAACAGATGCCATCACCCAAGGCATGGGTCAATACGAAGAGGCCTTTCTGAAACTAAGCCATGTGTCCCAAGGGATTTCTCTGGAGACCAATTGCAAATGCAGGGGCTGAGACATTGATTGGAAGTAGCTGCGGCTGTCTGTATGCATGAGAGAAGGGAACGAGAAAGCCAGCAGACAGACGGGAGAAGCAGTGTTCATCACTCTGGGAGGAAGCCTGTCTGTTACAGCTATCCCCCTATTCCATTTTGTTTCTTACAGCTGTCCCCATACTCCATTCTGTTTTTGTTCTCCTGTGGCCTCCCCTCCCCGGCTGTTGAGTTGTTTACCAGGGCCACTGCCCTTCTCAAAGGGAGGGCCCCTTAAAGTTGTTTACCAAGAGCCATTGCCCTTCTCAAAGGGATGGCCACTTGTGCTAAGTGGGACCACTCCCCCCATGTCAAGCCGTTAGTCCTGTTATCACCTTTTAACCTGGGCTCGTATAGGGTAGGCACATTCCAGAGCTGTGCAAGACCTATTTGTTTTTTAAATCTTGGCATGATCATAGGCTCATGTGCTTTTGAGTCACCTACTGCACAGACTCTGCCCAACATGTCTCTTGCTCAGTACAGTTTCCCAGCCTCCCCTCCTCCCTTGTATCAAGAGGAGTCACATCAATAAGTAAACTGGGAATACTCCTGAGTTTGCCTTAAAACCAGACATTTTAAACAATCATCAGAAGCTCTGCATTGCGCCTGTCTGATCAGCCAGGGTTGCATGCGGTTGCTTTACTCTGCTCTTTGTGTTATTTTTGCGTACCCCCATTCTTGAACCCCTTCCCCGAGAACAAATTGCTGCCTAGAATCTCTGATTATTTAGATCTACCTGCCTCTGATGTTCTTGCTGCTTTTGCCTCTGCTGCTGCTTTTGGGCTCGTTAAGAATCTCTGAAACTCCTACACTTTATTTTATTATTTAGCTGCATCGGCTGTCTCCCAGCCCAGATCAACTAAACCTGTCGTTCTTAAAACGTCTAAACTACGCGGCACTTGCTGCTAAAAATAAGTTTGTGTCGCTGCTAAGCTCTGTCCTGTGGGTTTCCTCGGGCTTCTGCTTCCAGCTGTATCCCCTGCTGCCACATCCCTGGCACATACACTCTGCTGTACTTCCCATGTGCATAAGGCTGCACATAGTTTTGTTTTCTTAGTTTATAAGCATTAGTTTTTAAGATTATAGAGCGTTGGTACAGTCCAGGCTGTCTATAGTTTGCTCTTTTGCTGCCTTACAGATTTAGCTTAATTACGCTTGTATATTGGCACTGTTGCCGTATTCTATTAGTTTCTGTTGCTTGCCGAAAATTGTGATATTTGTGTTCAGTAATTTGATATGTGTTCTATAGTATAGATAAAGGTTTTTGCTCTTGATTCTCCCCTGTCCAGTTCCTCTGTATAATTTGTCTTTTTTCCGCTCATCCCCCCCCGTTGTCTTCCCGTTACCCTTGTACCAACTTTTGCTGCTTTTTTCCGCATCTGCGCTCCTGTCACCAATCTTCTCGCGCCCCCCCCGCCCTCCCGCTCCATCACACCCGTGAAATCTTCCAAAGCCCTTTGCTCTTTTTTCCCGCTCATGCACTCTCTCCCTGTTACACTCACTTGCTGCCCCCCCCCGATTCTGCATCCACTCTCGAACTCCCAAACCCCTGCTGTTCTCCCTTGTACTTTTTTATTCCCCCGTCATATATCCCCTCATGTGTGTTCAAATCATCTACTAGCCCGTTGTTCCTTACCCCGCATGCGCTCAGAGCCTCACTACTTTGCAGTAAACACTAACTCCTCTACTCTATGCACTCAATACTCACCTACATGCATTCACACCCCACCCGCCTCGTTCCTGTCACCAACATTTAGTAAACATTCTAATCACAGCCTCATCAAGCTAATCAGCATATTTACTCTGCTTGTACTAAACTCATCGGTCGCTCATTTCTAATATACTTTGTATCTGTCATTAATACCCATGTTTAAATTTGTATAGGAGACGCGGGCTCGTCAATTTCTATATATAAGCCTACCTTAAACCTTCTATCTAAATAACTTTTAGATAGATAGCTTTTATTTTGCATTTTTTTTGGTACTTTGATTCCACACTTGTATCTAGAGTTGTTCTATTATAAGTTGAGTTGCTTATTATTATGTATCCCATTGTGCTGAACCCCACTTACTGTACCCCACTGTTAGAACTCCCTACACTGTTCAATAAGAAACGCCCCCCATCATTGTCTATTGTAAACACCCTATATACCCCATCCCATCGTATTTTATTGTTAAATTCCCACCTCTTCCTTTTTCCTTTAATAAAGAAATTAATTGGCACCCCACCTGTGTGGCAATTGTTCCCCAAGATCCCATATACCTGCTGGCAGGGACAAAGCCAAGAAACCAAGCTTCTTTTTGGTCAGCCACAGTGTTTGTTGAAAAAGCAGACTCGGATTTCTGAACAAGGAAACTGACTAGGGTTGCCAGGTGTCCAGTTGAAGAGACATTAGAAGTCTGGTCAGTGGCGCAGTTGGACTAAGGCAGCCTCCCTGCGGCTCCCAGAAGCAGCCGGCATGGTGATCACGGTAGCTCCATGTGCTGCTTACGGGAACCGCGGTCAATGGGAGCTCTGGGACTGGTGCCTGTGGTGCAGGGAGAGGGCACTGTGCAGACCTCCCTGGCCACCCCTGCGTCTAGGAGCTGGACACTTCTGGGAGCAGCACAGAGCCAGGGAGCCTGCCTTAGCCCTGCTGCACCATGGATGAAGAGCCAGCTGCAGTAAGCGCAGCCCGGCTGGAGTCTGCATCTGAAACCCCTGGCATTCTTGTCAGAGCTATAAAATACAATACTCTCAATATAAATTCATTTGGGCACATATTTTATGAAAACCGAATAAAATCCCAGTCTTTACTTAGGTATGTTTAACTCTCACTGAAGCCCAAGAGGAACTGCATACATGTGTAACCAAGGACACAATCTGTGCTAGATGTCTCACCTTAAAGTTTTAAAGCTTTTAGAAATCTAAAAATAATTATGAGTTCTACTTAGCCCCAAGCTTTCACTTCTGCTGTTGAGTGATAACTGCTGTGTTCTGCTACTTTAATACAACTGGATTTATGGGTCTTCCTAGAAATCTCCAGTCTTGCTGTTGTGTTTTGTTGCTTTGTAAGGACACTGAAGTCAAAAACACATGTGAACTTATTTTTGAATGACCAGTAGCTACTCTAATATTTGATTCTGTCCTCCCATTGATTGGAACTCAGTTCTTTGTCAATCATGAAACCATAGATCTTTGTTAAATTATCTAGCCAATAAAAACTAATTGCTAACAAAAACAGCATAAATCCATTAAAGGCAATGAATGGAGTTATACAGGTATAAAGCTACTGTACGAAAGAAGAATCAGGCCCCAGGCACTGCAGAATATAAGCGTGATTTGTTTTCTTCCTCCAGAAGGGAAATTGATTACTTTCTGTGTGGTAGGACTAGAAATTGTAAATTCCTGTTTATTGAGGACATCTTCCCACCTTCCATCTGGAGCAAAGAAATAGACAAAACATTAGGAGATGTCAACATTAGATTAAAGACACTTGAAGCCTTTCACAGACAAAGAGGAAGAACAACAACAGTAAGTGAGACACAATTAAGTGGGTTCTGCAGAGAATAAAGAAAATATCACATTGTAGAAAAATATTTTGCATACCCTGGTTACACATCTTTGCTTTTCCAAGTATGATGCAATTTACATGCCTGACAACATCCTCTGCCCAAAAAACCAGTGGAATATAAATATGGATGAACTGTCATACACTCAGACAAGTAATGAAGCATGTGCCTTAGAATTGTGTCTTCAAAAAGCATCTAAGGAATCTGAATTCTGGAGGAGTTAGTAACACATGTTTTTTGTTTTATTTTGTTCAGTTTTGAAGAAGATTTTGGTGCTGCAGTTATTGCTTGAAATTAATCTGATTTCTTATGAAGTCTCCCTTCAGGTTGAACTACAACCTGACATCTGAAAAATAAAGATCAGTAGTTTGGTTTAAGTTTCTCCAAGACAGATGGTGGGGGAAAGTAAGCTACTGGAAAAGGCAGTAAAACTGGGAGGCTGGCCTGGATTTTAAGGTCTATAGCAATCAAAAACAAGAGTAAGCATAAACATAAGACAATGCCAGTGAGGTGACATAAAACATAAGGCATTTGTGGCTTTAAAACATGAGGTTTCTATTTTCATCTTCATTAATCCACATAAGCACTTGTATGATTTGCTTGTTCCTGCTATTGTATTGTGAAAGTATATGAGAAACAAATCCATATCACCCCTTCCTTTACTGACCTCCGAACCAATACCATAGCTTTTAGGTTTACATTTGGGACTTCTTCATTTATTTTTAATTTACAAAAGGCTGATTTCCATCCATGTTTCTCCAAACTTGTTTGGAGAGGAAGCCAAGTATGATGTTTCAAAACCTATTCTCAATCCATTTGAAAATCTCAGTGAAATGCATTTGTTGTGGACCAATTACAGAACCCAAGGTTGGTCTGATTTTGCATACTAAGAAAATCCCTCACTGGAATCAATAGACTTTCCCTTTAAAGAACAAATGGATTGTTGTGGTTTCTCAGTTTGTTGAAGCATATTGTTTTGGGATTCTGATGGGCATTATACATTTATGTATTGAAATTAAATGTTGGTTTTCATTAGGGATGTACAAATCTATTCGGGTAAAATAAGAACCTATCTCCTCCTCCACCTGCCACACTAAACTCTCAACCATTTTCAGAGCCATTTTAATGATATTCTGAACTGATCAAGTATTTTCCACTTCCACCAGAAGCATGAGTTTTCCAGACAAATGGTTCAACTTTACACACAATTATACAAGAGTGTAAGCACTCTGCCTCGTAGTTGGGGTTTACATAATTATGTTCATGTGAAAGATTTAAATAGGTTTCAGATAAACAGCCAAAGTCCATTCAAGTCAATGAAAGCCTTTCAGTGGACTTCCATGGGTTTTGGATAAGATAGTCAACTTTTCCTCCCACATATATTTTGTTTTCTTGAGTTTCCATGTTCATAATATGGACCACTGACAACATTTAAAAAATAATTACATAGTTAGAGTTGAGCAATTATCTCAAGGTTTCAAAGCGGTTTCATTTATAAAGCTGTGTTTCATAGATTCATAGATTCATAGACTCTAGGACTGGAAGGGACCTCGAGAGGTCTTCAAGTCCAGTCCCCTGCCCAAATACTGTCTAGACCATCCCTGATAGACATCTATCCAACCTACTCTTAAATATCTCCAGAGATGGAGATTCCACAACCTCCCTAGGCAATTTATTCCAGTGTTTAACCAGTCTGACAGTTAGGAACTTTTTCCTAATGTCCAATCTAAACCTCTCTTGCTGCAGTTTAAGCCCATTGCTTCTTGTTCTAGCCTGAAAGGCTAAGGAGAACAAGTTTTCTCTCTCCTTCTTATGACACCCTTATAGATGCCTGAAAACTGCTATCATGTCCCCTCTCAGTCTTCTCTTTTCCAAACTAAACAAATCCAATTCTTTCAGCCTTCCTTCATAGGTCATGTTCTCAACACTTTTAATCATTCTCGTTGTTCTTCTCTGGACCCTCTCCAATTTCTCCACATCTTTCTTGAAATGCAGTGCCCAGAACTGGACACAATACTCCAGTTGAGGCCTAACCAGCGCAGAGTAGAAAGGAAAAACGATTTCTCGTGTCTTGCTCACAACACACCTGTTAAAGCATCCCAGAATCATGTTTGCTTTTTTTGCAACAGCATGCTCTCATGGTTTAAATGTTTCTGAAGATTGCCTTTTGTGCAGAATTTTCTTGGTCTTGTCTCTGCCAGAAATGCTATTTGTGTGTGCACATTTCTTTAAGTAAGGCAAAATTTGTTATGCCACTTTCAATTTGTAGAGGTAAAAGAAATACAATTTCCTATTAGAAAAAATACTAACTGCATGGATTATGAGCATGGCTGGGTGTGCATTTTTAAAATTGAAACCAATAGAAAGAACTCCTTCCTGGGAACTCAGACCTTAGCCACAGTTGAAATAAATGGGATTTCCTTTAAAATACGCCTGTTTAAAAATCAAGGCTAGCGTTTTCAAAGCCTTCTAAGAAGTGTGGACTCCTCTGCTCCCCGTTCTCCGTTATCTATGTAATTTAATGAGACTGTCAGCCCTTGGGTGTCAAAACTGTCACTCACTTCTGTTTATACAGCGTCTAGCACAATGGGACACCTCCAGGCACTTTGTAATATGAATGCATGACAATCATCAACAGCAATAGTAAAGCAAGAGGGAGTAAACCTTGCCTGATTGGCCTTGTTCCGATTATGATTCCAGCTGTGGTGACAATAGCAGGAGCTTCTCACTCAATACTCCATGATGCAAGCAAATGGGCAGAGAGGGGCACTGGAAGGCTGGGAAGAATGGACAGAGCTCTGGTTCACTGCCTCCATTCATTGGACAGACTAGGTGGCTAGGCACACAGAACAGAGAAAACTGATCATTTAAAAGGTATGAAGTAATTTACAAAGCCAACAGGAAATAATTGTAACTCTGCTGAATGAATGTTGACCTATTCTGCACCTGGGGGAGGGCACCTCCCCTTATATGGGATAGATTGCAATTTTCAATCTATCCCTTAGAAAGTGAAACTATTGGATAAATTCTGCTCCACTTGACCAGTTAAGTATGTAGAAACAGAAAATACATATGGGTTAAATTTTAAATTGGAACATCATACTCTGTTTTACACCATTCAACTTACTTCACTTTACATTTGAGAGTCATACCCTCAGATAGCATAAATTTGTATTATTAATTCAATGGAAATACACCAGTTTATACCAGGGGAGGATCTGATTCTAAATTTTGGTTGCATTTCGGAAATCTGAAAATTTATAAATTTGAGTTTTATTATAAATTTGAGTTTCAGTATTCATTAATAGCCTAAAACATACAGTCTCTGCCATAATGGTGTCCTTTAATAATAATTTGACATTTTGGAAAGTAAATAGCAGTGAAGATTTAATATTATTCGCCATATATGCTTGCTCTTTCAATTATTGTTTTATAAACTATTATATTCATAGTTGAATGTCAAAATTAATAACTGCTTCTCAGTATCTAAAATGTCCACAGCAATGCATTTAAGAAATACAGAAACCAAAACACCAAAGGAAAAAAAAAACATATCCAAAACCTCAAAACCAAAACCACACATGGTTGTCAATGTGCTCTGGAAATAACTGTACCATTTTTAAATGGTTTAATAACATGCATACAATCAGGTATAAACAGCATATACTCCAATTAAACTTCTTTCTCCTGTGACTTTGTCTCCTACAAGGCACATTCTATGAAGTAGTCCCCACTGCCATCATTACAGAATGCCATAAGACTCATTTGTACTCATACTGCAAACTAAACCAATACCCTGGTCCAGGACCCATATTTTCTCAGTTTGAATTTGAAGAAAATAAAGAAATGGATATTGTCATATTGCAAAATTCATTCTATTATGGAAAGGGATAACAAAGTGGTGGAAAATATTGGTTGCCTAAACTGCTACATTAAAATATAGGTGCAGCTTCACACCCTATTAAATTATTTGCACTTCTCATTTCTTCTCATTACTGTAACAGTTTCTTCTCATTTTGATATTTGTGAACAATTTGGGCCTCCATATTATTGATTTGAACTACAAGAGCACATGGAGACCCCAACTGAGATTAAGAAGCCATAGATTTAGGCACTGCAAAACCATTATAAGTTATATTCTCTGCTCCAAAGAATTGACAGAGACTAAACAGACGAAACAAAGGGAGGGAGAATAGTAGTAGTATCATCTCCATTTTAGAGATAGGGAAGTAAGATACAGTGAGATTAAATGACTCATCCAGAGTTACACATGAATGGTTTGTCTATAGGCACAGCACACTAGATTGGCGTTATCTGTAGAGTGCTCTAATGTGTTGCACACTAACTGCCGCATGTAGACACTGCTGGCATGCTCCTCAACATACCTACTATGCGTTAGCACAACCCTGATAGAACTGCAGTGCAAACTAGGTACCTTTACGAGCATGCCAACAGGACAGCTAGAGCGCAACACATCACTGCGCCTTACAGATCACTCCCCTCTGATGCACATTTTGCCGTACTATGCAGACAACCCCAAGTTTGTGGTGGAGCCAGGAATTGAGGTGCTGAGGCATAATCCAGTACCTGGACTAAACAACAATCTTTCCAATCCAGGAAACATCTTGTCTCATATTATTAGTGTTGCCATATATGAGCTAGCGCCATGTAAACTCTTTGCCCTTTTAGTCCCTATTGCTCCACTCATTCAATTCTACCCCATCAATGCTGGCATTCTCTCTGCCCTTGCTTTAAACCACTTCATAGCTCAATGGCCACACTTAGTACAGGGCTCCACTAACTGGAACTCTTCCTTCCACCCCTCAAAAGCAGTTTCACACTCTTTTTCTCTCTAGTTTACAAGTGATTTTTTTCATTAATGTGTTATTTGTGAGACTGTATAGGAAGGATACTACTATATAACAAAGGGTATTGTATTATCTAAGCCTCAGTTTAAAACTAATCTTTCAAAAATTGAATAGATTATCCTAAACTGAAGTTGACCCACTAGTTCAAGGGTTCTCAAATTTCAGTGCACTGCAACAACCTTCTGACAACAAAAATTACTATGTGACCTCAGGACGGGGGAGAGAAGCCTGAGCCCGCCCAAGCCCTGCTGCCCTGGGGAGAGGGGGATGACAAAGTCTGAGCTCCACCACTCCGGGTGAGGAGGGTCTAAAGCTGAAGGCCAAGGGCTTCATCCCCAGGCACGGGGGCAGTAACCTGAACCCTGACACCCAGGGCTGAAGCCCTTGGGCTTCTGCCCCAGGCAGTGGGACTTGGGCTTCAGCCCTGGGGCCCAGCAAATCTAAGCCAGCCCTGGCAACCACATTAAAATGGAGTCACGACCCATTTTGGGGTTCCAACCCACAGTTTGAGAACTGCTGCACTAGTTCAAACCTGATCCATGTGTGAGAGACTCTTTACAAATAAATAAATAAATAAAATAAAATAAAATAAAATAAAAACCCCAAAGATAGATTATACAATCTTATAAGAAAAGGTGTATCACAGGAAAAGATGTTCTAACATAAGTGCTGGAGAAGGGGTAAAGATGGTGTTGCATGGAGTTTTGAAAAATATTTCTGAGTTCTATTATTGATTGTGAGGGTGCCTACAGCCAGGGATTCGGCTTCTTTAACATTTATTTAAATAAATAAATGGACTCCAAAAATCTCTCTCTCATCATGCTCTGAGCCCAGTATAAAACTTATGATGGATTAATAAAGTGTGATATCATTTATTTATTTTAAAATCTTGCCCAGGCATCTTCAGTATTAGCAAAGAATAAACCTATGGGCCAATTAACAGCACTTGCTCATTCCCTCACTCTCTGCCCATCTCTTTGTAATTTGTTTCCATGATCTCTCTCTATCTAAGGAACAAATATAGAGAATTGCATATTATGTGTAAAAGTATTTTATTAATCATGAAAGGGTTAATTAACTTATGGTAATATACTGACTGCATATTGCTAAGTATATAAATCTTTAATCTGAGGAATAAAATGAAACATGAATTTTTAATTATTAATCCCCTGCAATCAGCACTGAAATTACAGTAATTAGAGAAAATGAGACAACAGTGAATCCATTCAAACAATCTATTTTATATGGCTAACTTGATTTGCTTATAGTGAATATACCCCAGAAATAAGGAACAATCTCAGCCTTGTTAATGCTTCTGAAATAATGTATTCCCCACCCCTAATATTCAAATGGATTTTTTTTTTATTTACTGAATTTAAACACATGTTTTTGTTTCTGCCTTATGAAAGGCATTTAGAATGTGAAAGCACACCCAGGCATTTTCTGCAGCCTTTGAAATTCTAGACCACGAGTCGGCAACCTTTGAGAAGTGGTGTGCCAAGTCTAAATTAATTTAAGGTTTCACATGCTAATACTACATTTTACATTTATGGGGGCACAGGGACGGAACCCCAGACTGGCAGCGGGCTGAGCAGGACCGGTGGCCGGGACCCTGGATGGCAGGAGTCAGCAACTGGAACCCCAGACTGACAGTGGGCTGAGCTGCTCAGCCCGCTGCCAGTCTGGGGTTCCGGCCACCAGTCCCTGCCAGTCCTCAGCCCATTGCCAGTCTGGGGTTCCGGCCCTAGCCCCTGCCGGCCAGGGTCCCAGCCGCTGGCCCCGCTCAGCCCACTGCCCGTCAGGGGTTCCATCTGCCGGCCTCTGCCAGCCGAGGTCCCAGTCACCGGCCTCGCTCAGCCCACTGCCGGTCTGGGGTTCTGTCCGCCGGTCTCTGCCAGCCCTCAGCCCACTGCCAGTCTGGGGTCCTGCATGCCAGCCTCTGCCAGCCGGGGTCCCATCCATCAGCCCCGCTCAGCCCGCTGCCGGTCTGGGGTTCCGTCTGCCAGCCGCTGCCAGTCAGGGTCCCGACTGCCGGCCCCGCTCAGCCCGCTGCCGGTTTGGGGTTCCATTCATCCAGGCAGGGAGCGGGCTGAGTAGGGCTGGCATCCGCGACCCCAGCTGGCAGCTAAGTGCGACTAAAAATCAGCTCGGCATGTGTGCCGCAGGTTGCCTACCCCTGTTCTAGACCAACAACAGTGCTTTACATCTTTATGGCATCTCTCAGCACTTTTGCTGACAATTCCACAAAAAAGCTTCTCTTTAATTCATTAAATATGTATAGCAGTCTGTTTATCTGTGCCCCTCTTGCATTTACTACAACACGACAACGTCCGCATGATTTCTCTATAAGACAGTACCCTAAACAACCACCCCAGTAAGAAGTGAAGTATATAAAATTATTACAATATATCAGTTCCCAAAAAGTGGTACAGGAAATATATTATTCATATTATGTATGTGGATTTGTTAGTAAATACTGATTTAATTGCAGCAATTGTGGTACAACTGTTTACAATAATAGCTTTACAGTTAAAGCTTGAGAAAATGGATACGTAAACTTAGTATAAGTAAACAGCAAGTACAATACGGAACAGTTAGTCTATTATATAGTAAAACACTGATTCTCTTTTTCCAGGTTGCCCCCCTCTCCGAGAGTACATTTTGTATTTGAAACAAATGGTTCCATTATATTATATCTGAGTTCAAACTTTAGGAATTGCACCCCCTATGGTTTGAATGACAATGTTAAAATGAAGGGTGATGATTTACAGTGTGTGCGGAGAAAAATTGGAATTTGATAAACTACAGTAAATCAGATTCTTAAAGTCCTATTCTTTACAAAAATCCCTACAATGCAAAATTGAGTGATCAACTTCACCATAGTTGTTTTTCTTCCATGAGGAAGTGTGGTTGTGTAGAGAAAAGAAAATGTAAGTCAATTTTTTAAGAACACTGGAAGTACTGGATCAAATCTGTGTGTTAGGTGTAACTTATTTCAAAAAAGTCTAATGAACAGAAACAGTGACACAGCAATTTGAACATCATAAGTGTTTCAAAAAGAGTCTAGGGAAAAAGGGATCAGTATTATTTTTAAATGACAGAATTTAAGATGAAACAAAAAATTGTAGGGGAATACTAATTATTATTTGAATCACTGTAGTGTCTGGAGGTTTCACTCTCTACAGGGACCTTGCTATGCTAGTAAAACTGCAGAAGTGCCAGGTGCACCCATAAAGAGTTTATAATCTAAGTTTTTATTCCACAAACATGTGCATAAACCATCGAAAATTAATGAAATTACTCACAAGAGTAAAATTATGCACAAGATTAAAGTCATGTTTAACTTCACATATTGTGAGTGGCCTCATTGACTTCAATGGGAGCACTCACAGGTTGTAATGTTCAATGACTTCTGGATGATTTAAGATTTGGCACATACATTTCTATAGAGATTAAAAGACAAACAGTAGCCAAAAATGTGTGCTTGTCTAATACATACCAATGTATTATAAGGATCAGCTACAGCTACTTAGCAAGATATGATCTGATCATGCAACATTCTCCCACAAGTATATTCACACTTAGTCATCTTATTTTCAAGTAGGGGCTGTGGACTGACCCTTTTTTGGGGGGGAAGTCAGGTGAATACTGTGTAATACAACTTAAGTCAAAGGAAGAAATCAACTGATATGTGCTGCCTAATCTACTTACATCTTAATATAAGTAACATACTTTTACTTTACTAAAAACCTCGTTTCATAATTATCAATCACACCCATAACCTTATGATAAACTATATTCCTCAAGTGTTGTTACATGGCTTGTATTATTATTATTCATTAATTTATTCTTTGCCTACAAATTATAGGAGAGTGGCTTCACAGTGTTGAATGCAACATGTACATTTCCTGGGAACTAATTACCTCTAGCAGTAGTACAGCTTCAAGGACTCTGGTTAACTTGAGCACTCGACACAGATGTAGCATTATGTTATTGTAATGTGTTTCAGGGTGCATGCTCATTTTCCTATTTCCTCCACTAAAAAATGAGTACCTGCATTCTGTTTACCATTAAAATAAATGACAAGTGTGCACACATTATATACACCTCAATTATATACTCTCCTGCCCCCTCACAGGTCATACAGTAATTCCAAAGGACTGCATCTCAGCTTTCTATACAAACCTGTTGCAAAGAGTGTCATCTTTGAGCGTCCTGTGCACCAACAGGAGATGGCCATGATTACAGTCTCAGTAATTATTTCACTAACCTCTCTTAAACTAGCAAGCACCCTTGTTGCAGGTATATTTACTATTTTTTTTCCAAATAACTCTGCCCACAGTCTTACAGCAGACATTAATGTCTCAATTTAAAGTTGTCAATCAACCCTGTCTTCTCTGCGCCAGGTTCTTTAGGTATTCAACATCTTTTTCCTAGGAACAGGCCTTCAGCATTCCTTCATAAATAAAACCTTCCAACAAAATGATATCCTTCTGTCCCAGGGTAACCACAGTTCTTTCATATTCCACATCAGCTCACCTTCTTTCCAAAGGGCTGTAAGCCATTTCCCAGCCACTCTTTCTGACCTCCATTCCAGGGCAATTGCCACAGGAGCTCCCTCCCCTCCTGCAGCTCTCCTCAGGGCCTTTTCTGAGGCCCCTCCCCCAGCACTTTTCTGCCCTTCTGCAGCTTTCTCCCCTCTGGGATACCTCTCTACAGCTGCCTTTCTACATTCTAACTCAGGTGTCATCCCACCCTACATTAGGCCCAACATGGGCATACCTGTGTAGTCATCAGGGTAGCTGGATCCACTTCACGTAGTAACCGACCAGTAATGTAGGGTGAATGCCATGTTATATTTTACATTGTATAATATACACACACACAAACCTGGGAAACAATGCATGTTCTATACAAAACTTTAAAGAATGCTTAATTGGCTTTTTTAAAACTCATAACCCTAACAGTTTTGACAAAAACAAAATATGAAAAATAGATATATTTAATATTGCCAGGCCCATAAATTACATAGATTTTGTGTATTCAGATAGATACTGAAGTTTATAAATTCTCAGGGTATGAAGTGGAAGGCAATCTGACAGCTCATGCAGCAAGATGCACACCATGTTGCTGTTTAATTTGCTGCAGTATTTCCCTTTTCCAGAGTATGCTGCAGAGTGCAAGTCCCCTAATTTTCCATTCTGAGTGATTTCTTCTCTAACTGGATAGGCACCTGAGCATGTAGGCTAATAGGTTCTTATCCAGCAACTCACTTCATGCATATGCTTAACCTTTAAGCAGGTAAATAATCCCATTGGACTACTCATATGCTTAAAATTTATTTTTTTGCTTAAGTGCCTTGCTGAATGAGGGCTTCATGGAGGCAAGACAAGGCTAGGGCCAATCAGCTACTACCGTTTTATCTTCATACAGTGGGCACAATATTTTCCACAAATATTTTTGTTTGATTCTGGACAAAATGTGGCTCTTTCCTCTACCTGAGCAGAAATTCATCATTTTTGCTGGAGCTTGGGGAAATCACTCTCTTTCTGCCTTTGGTTCCATCTCTGGTTTAAGTGACAGGCCAAACTATACAGAATTTTAGTTTTGAGGACTGGGCACTAGCTTTTGTGTATATCACCTAGACAGGTAGCAGTATCTAGTTTCAGCAAACTGTTGTTGTCTATTGAAATAATCTTTCAAACTTTCCCCAAGAATGTTTTTATTTTTTAAACAAAGATAAGATTAACTACTGGATACTGTGCTATATTCATATGTATTCTAGAGTAAGTAGAGTGTCATGATCATGAATCTATCACCACTCTGGTTGGAATAACTGTAACATAAATGGTTAAAAAGATAAACAATTAGTCTAAGAAAAAGAAACAGTGGCAGGTTTGTTCGTTTTTTCCCCCCCAAAATATGTTATGAACAACCCTCTTTTAAAAGCAGCACATTAGACATTTCTGTGCTTGACAGACTGATATTTAAAATAGAAGTTTGACAAGCTGTGTGTAATCATTTGCTCATAGAACAAAGAATGTATTTAAATAATAAAATATTTCAAGTTGATATATGCTATCCAGATCAAGGAACCCCAGAAAACAAGTTATTAACTCCTGTGTGTTAAGAGTTGATCCCTAATTTCATTTTTGGAGGCATACTTGAATCTTTGATTTAATGAAGTGACACTAAAGAGCTACATGTTGGGAGAAGTAAGGAGAATGGTTTAGCAAACTTTAAGCATGTGCTTCACCCAACTGAAGTGAATGTAAATTAAGCACAAGCTTAAGTGCTTTACGGACTTGGAGTCATAATCTGCAAAAATTGCCCAGCAGAATAATCCATAAATTGCCAGACCAGGATAGAGACACTGCTTCTTTTATCATTAGACACACAACTGTCATGTCTCTCAGAAATTAGATCTACTCCTATTTTAAATGTGCTGTACAAACCAATTTTTTGACAAGATTCCACTGCCCTCGGTGTACAAGTGAAAGGGAATATTTCTTTGAAGTGGAGGGAAGGGAAGCTAAACCCTTGAAATCCTTGTCACAATAACCCTGATTCCACATTTTCACTCATGTTAAAACAATGGATATTCATGTGTTAGTCATAAGAAATTTTCTTGTAGCCTTCCCAAAGCACTTCCATAACAAAAGACTATGCAAAGGTTTCTGAGATAAGGTTTTCTTTCCTAGAAGCCAGTTGCTTCTCTGATCTTAAACTATATCAACTACAGTTCTAAACAATTTTCCTATTGGAATAGTGATGTGCTTTCTCTACATAGTCTTACCTTTTAATTCTGTGTAATGAATGACAGTCTTCTTTAATATTTTTATAGTAAACAGCAAGGAACTTTCCCCCAGATTTTCATAGCTGTATGAAGGTTATTTGGTGCACAACTCCCTATTTTCTTTAACAGAGCTCAGCAACTAAAATTTGATATATTACTTTGAGCGCACAGATTTTTTTATGCAGATTATGCAGTGTTATATACTGCTGCAATTGACTAAATGAGTCAAGCAGAAGGCATAAATTTAACATGTACAATCACTGAAGGGGAGATTTCACAGTATCTTCTCTCTCTCTCTGGGTAGAACACTAATAGAGTGTATAATGAACCATTAATACAACTATGATTCTAGCATACACCAATCTACTGAAAAATTAACTACTGTTCATGCACACTAGATGCAATAACCTAACCTCAAGAGTCCACAACAATTTATTCCAAAATACTTTTAAAAACCTCAAGTTAACAATGAATAATATGAATAATATCTAAATGTGAGATAAGTATCTATGGAATTTGAATGATGCTCATTATTTATATGTACCATAGTCCTGTACCTACTTGAATTAAAGTTCACAATGAAGTTAAAGGAGTTGGCTACCAATAGAGATTTCAAAGAAAGACTTTCTCATTTTAATTTTCACAGCTAATGGTTAACTGAATGACAATAATTCAGATATTCACTCTTATGTACACAGAGGGAGGATGTACAAAAAGAAAGAGGCTTTCTATTAAACTAATATCAAAAGGGTATACTGATTTACTAGTGTTTTAGGAATGACAACTAATTCAAGAGGAAAACATTACAGATAAAACAAAAACCAACCCCAAGCTACTTTCACCTACACATGAATTGAATTCAGTCTTTTTTACACAGGGTGGGAGATGAGGGAAGGATCTCCAAACAAGTTTTAGACTATATTTAAATTTGATTTTGGTTTGGGTCACAACCAGTACCATTAATACCATGAACTAATCTAATACCTCAATTTCCAACCTAACTGAAGCAAGAAACTACTAGAAATCCAGACAAGAACATCTGCATCTTTACAGCAGTTTCAGTCTTATTTCTTAGCCTAAGAGATCTGAATAATATGTAGACAAGCACAGTATCTGAATTCTTTTAAATGAATATCTGAACCTGTAACCACGTGTCCAGTCCTACAGGGCCCATTTCTGCCAGATGCTAAGTAGCCAAGAGATTTTAGGTGCTCAGCAACTTGTATAGGGGAGCTCTTAGACCCCAATTCATCAAGATATTTAAGCACATGACTACTTTTAAATGCATGAAGCAAATCCCATTGACCTCCCTGGCAGCTTGGCCTGAGCAACAATTAAATAATGGAGAAATGGGACTGTTCAAGAGATTGTCCCCAACATTGATAATTGTTGTGGAGACTGTCAAAAAGCAAAAATCCCTGAGATTTCAGTGATTCTCAGAGAAAATAAGGAAACCTTAACTGAAGAACACTGTTTTGGTACAAAGAAAATAGAGCTTACAGAAAAGTGAATTAATCAGCAGTCCCCAGAGATTTCAAATCAAAAGTGAGCTTAGTTTGCTGCTGCAGCTTTTGCCAAAGCAACCTGTGATCTAGCACATAGTACTGCTTACAAGAGTTTAAAGTCCACACTCGCTGAGTTGTTTCTTCCCCTGTAGTCACCTGTTCCTTAGCGCCAAGGATGAGAATAGGAGAAGGGTAAAATCACATCCATCAGCAGATATATTTGAGAGTTTCTGGCAGCATTCATTTTGAACAATGTTTGTCTACTGGCTTCATGTTATAGGGCTGTCTCTGTCATGACAATGGTTTATCACAATAATAAAGTAGAAGGATGAATTTCTAAATAAAACAAGGGTTTTTCCCCCCTCTCCTCTCTTCTCTACTGATTTTTTTTTTTAATTTTAACTGTATCTGATCACCCTGCTACCAAATATACTTCCAAAAAGTTACCCTAGAGATAAGACGACAATTAATTTTGGCTATATTTAATCTTATTTACCGTATATCCTCATTAATAAACCAATTTCTTTTAGTAAAAGAGGGAAACACCAGAGAAGGGGGTCGGCTTATGAAGGGGTATAGAGAGGTGGGACTCCCAGCTCCTCCCCCCCAAAAAATTTCCCCACCAGTTTCTGTCCTTGCCCATCAGGGTAAGCAGCTGGCACGCCGAAACACTTTGTTTACTTAGGTTTACCTACGTGCCTGTGGACAGTCGAGGTAAACAAACCATCTCGGCCGGCCAGCGGCTTATGAATGAGTCATACAAATTTTCCATTTTTACTTATCCATCTTGGTGAAGGGTTGGCTTATAAACGAACCAGCTTATGATCGAGTATATATGGCATACCTCTGTGATTGAAGCCTGTAAGGGTTAGGCTCTGAGGAGATGAGGCTAAGGCTCTGATCCTACAAGCATTTAGGCACATGCTTAATTTAACTGATATGGATAATCCTAAAGCACCGGAACCATTCATGTAAGTTACATTAAACATAAGCCTAAATGTATTCAGATTGAGGCCCCGAACCTGCATCTCACCTCACAATGCCAGCAGCTTAGTGTTTATGACAGCATGGCAGCAAGTGCAAATGCCTATGTTTCAGTGGAAAGGCACTCATTGATGCAGAGTTCTTCTCGATATTTTACATGCCACTCAGGCACTAAAGGCCAAAATTCCTCATATATTTGAACTGGAGGAAAATGTCCATCTGGAAAGGTGGTGAAAAGAAGAGCCACTTCTAGCTCCATAATCTGAATTAGAAAGGTCCCCAAATTCAAATTTGAGATCTCAATTTCAGGTCCAAAATTTCATGAGATTAGTTCTGCTCACCTCTTTAAGCCTAGGGTAACTACAAGGAAGTGATTTACACTTATGTAACTTGCCAGAGGATTTGCCCCCATAAATTTATAAACAGGCAGAATCAAACTCACAGATCTGAATAATCCCATCACACTTGGTGATTCAAAATCTAGATCACACTCTGCCCTAAGATTCATGGGGCCTGATTCTCCTCAATCTAATATTGGTTTTAAACAAGTATACCTCTATGAGGGTTTATACTAGTGAAGCATGATCAAAATCAGCCCATTTGTTCAGATAACAGCCCAACACAGAACAGAGTTCAAGGTGCAAATTGATACCAAAATCCTAAACAAAACCTGCAGCTTTGATTCAAGCCCATCTCACCTGAATTCGATCATTCTACAGACTTGTGTTTTGATGGCCGATAATTTGTTTTACTGATATTATAAATAAAATCAAACCTTAGGTTGTATAAAATAAAATAATAAAATGCCTCTGCAACAACTTAGCCATGTATTTGGCAATCCAGACACTGCTACAGTCAGCCTGGCTCATAAGAAGAGATTTATTTTTTCAGAGATAGATTATGTAGATTTAAAACTGAGTATCTGTATTGTTTCTGGGAAAACTTCACATTCTTTCCAAGGAGACTATGTTTTTCATTTTATGGTTATGATGATGCAAAGCAATTTTTGAATGCCTGCAGGAGAGAACTAGAAAAGTTAAGTTCAGAGGTTGTGAATGATTTAATAGATTCAGAGGAAAATTTAATGTGGAATGCCATTTTAATGTCATCGTATTTATTGTGCCTTCATGAATTTGTACATATAATAAATAGTCAAAATTCTATCTTGAGTGTTTCTAACATTGCAACATGTGGGGTTAAGAAACATAGCATTGCTTGAACTGAACACCACTGCAACAAAAAATACTGGACAATTACCCCAAGTCTATAATAATTCAATATTATGAACAACTGGCTGCCTTTTCCTCTTCTTTAAGTTGATTACACATTTGAAATAAATGCAGGAATTTTCTAGGGAACTTTACAATTTTCTTTGTACATGGGATGCTCTTTATGGTTCCAGGTCAGGAATGTGCTTAAGCACAATGCTATCATTGCTAGCACTTTCCCTGCTGAGTCCCAGTGAAGTCAGGGTGAAATGTGGATCTGCTCCTGTTTTTTGGCCCAGTTCTATAAGTGAAACCCTAGCCTTATCAACGTAGATGGGAGTTTTGCCATTGACTTCAGTGAGGCATGTTTTCACCCTCTAAAGCTGGGAACGTGTAATTCAAAAGGAAGTTCTATGGATGGGTAGCTTAGTGGGTGAAGCCCTATGTCTATATTTCTTTAAATATCTCTACGAGTTTCTGTTTTGTTGGTTTATTTTTCTTCCTGCAGTGTCTTCTTACCACTCTGTTCAGCATCTAGCAGACTGCTGGCACTAGACAGATAATAAATTATTAAAAATTATAACAATTTTGATCACAAAGAAAAAGTCATAATTAAGAAAGCTGGTACAGATTTATGATGCTCAGGGGTTTTCATGCTAAAAAATTAATTGAAAGGAAAATAGCATGCTCATGTATTGTACAGTATATGATAGCTGTGAAGTCAGATACCTTGCATGAACGTATTTAGACACTTCCCAGTAAAAGAAATCAAACGAAAGGCTGTTTGTTAGAAAAAGTTCTCACTCTTGCCTAGATTGGGTGACAGGGTAACAAAAAGACTCAATGTCATTACTCTTAGAAATGAAATTACAGGTTATCTAACAACTATAATTTCAGTTAAATTAGACTACAGTCTTCATTTTGAGATGAATGGCATCTTGTATAAATAGCTGAAAACAACTACAGAGGGTCACAAAAGAAACAATCACCTAAAGCATTTTTGGACAATTAAAAAATGGAATATTTTTACAGACATACCTATTCAAAGTTATGCACAAGCTTAAGTAGCTTGCAGAACTGGAGCTTACATGTGTTGTATATACATTGTACTTCTAGTCAGACAAGGAGCATGGAGAGGTTAATTAAATGTTTTGTAAAACACTTAGAGATTCCTGATGAATGGCATATTTAAGTGCAAGCTAATTAACTGGTGATTTCTTTAAATGCACAGATTTAAAAAGAGAACTAGAGCATCTTCATTACTGTTTTTACAGTGAATTTAAATCAGAATTTTATCTGGTTTGTTCAAAAAGCATGATATTGCTTCTATTTAAGCTACTACCATTTTCTCTTATCAAAAAAAATTGTCAAGCAAGAAACGCAAAAACAAAGCAAAAACCTACTTCCTTAAATTCCTAAAGGCAGCCTGATATCAAAGTGGGACGTAATAAGGCAAGTCCAATAAGCCACCCCAGAGATCGCCTGTCTTGTCCTCAGAACTGATTGTTTCATGAAAAAGGAAAATACCTGCAGGATAAATAAGAATTCAAGTGCATGCAGTGGGTCTGGTGTTGCCAAACTACCTTCAGTGAAAACTAATTTCTACATGCATGTCGAAAAGGTTAGAGAAGATAAAAACGACTTAGGGGTATGCCTAGTCTGCACACTCCATACGGCAGTGTATAGAGTACAAACACTGTACGCCACCACTAACATGGGTATAAATAGCAGGGTAGACAATGAGGCACTGCTGAGGCACATAAAGATAAGCCTGAACTCTACATGGCTCTCTATATGCCCAAGCAGTGCCTCCCACATCTACGCTATTATTTTTAGCAGTAGAGCATTTCCACTGCCTTAGTCTTTCCCTGCAAGAAGCTCCTGGAACCATTCTCCGCTGCCTCCTTCCTGCCAGAGAACTCTAGTATCTCTGTCCTCCTTTATTCTGGGCCTGAAGCCCTTGCAACGTTCCTGCACGTGGGCCTCCCCAAGACATTTGAGGTAGCTTGAATGTGGGTCACCTACTGCATCGGCTTATGGAGCATGGCTTGAAATACGGGTATTGAGGCACACCCCAGAGCTGGGGAAGGGCCAAACCCACTAAGCAGGGTCTGCTTCTAATTCACTGGGGGAAGGCGGAAACCCTCTAGAGTAGAACTATTTACAGATAAGCAAAGTCCACTGAGAGAGGTCCTTGTGGGAAAAGGCTAGGACAAGCAACAGAGAGTCCTGTAGCACCTTAAAGACCAGGGGTAAGCAACCTATGGTACACATGTCAAAGGTGGCATGCAAGCTGATTTTCACTGGCACTCACACTGCCTGGGTCCTGGCCACCCGTCCGGGGGGCTCTGCATTTTAATTTAATTTTAAATGAAGCTTCTTAAACGTTTTTAAAAGCTTATTTACTTTACATACAACAATAGTTTAGTTATATATTATAGACTTCTAGAAAGAGACCTTCTAAAAACATTAAAATGTATTACTGGCACGTGAAATCTTAAATTAGAGTGAATAAATGAAGACTCGGCACATCACTTCTGAAAGGTTGCCGACCCCTGTTATAGACTAACAGATGTATTGGAGCATAAGCTTTCGTGGGTGAATACCCACTTCGTCAGACTTCACCCATGAAAGCTTATGCTCCAATACATCCATTGGTCTATAAGTTGCCACAGGACTTTTTGTTGCTTTTTACAGATCCAAACTAACATGGCTACCCCTCTGATAAAGGACAAGCGACAATTCCAGCAATCATCATGGCCTGTAAGAAGGTACTGAGGGAGCAGCTGGGCCCTATATACTGGCAGTATGAGGGCATGACTCCACTGGGCACCAGAGCAGACCCAGCTGATGCCGCTGAGGGGAAAACTTTTCGGTAGCAGTGCTCGGGGTGAGCACACACCTACATTGGAATGGACATGAGCGAGCACTCGAAGTAGCAGTAGCTTTATTTGAGATATTTACATGTTTTAGAGACAATAGGGTCTGTAAGGAATGAATTCAAGGCTTAGATTAAATAAGTCCTAACTTCAAATCCCACCCTGATTTACTCCAGGCACCGGACAAATCACTTCATTTCTCTGCCTCAGTTTCCATATCCATACAATGAATAGAAGTGATACGTGACACAAACTAAATAACCGTTCTGAGACAATTCCAGAACAAAGCTGCCAATAGGTGTCTGTAGGTGTATAATTCGTTTATTATTAGCCATCCACTGACGTTCAACTGTTCACCAGCTGCCCTACTGTGTTAGCAACATAGAACAGTGCACATTCAGGGGATTTCACTGTAATGTCTGTAAAGAATTTTCCAAGTTGTGTGTACACTAATCCTGTGGATTAGTAATGCAATTAAAGCATCCAGGTAGTGTTTGGGTGCACAAAACCTGTTATACCTGAGATTTTCAAAAAAACAGGAGCCTAAATCCTAATTTATGCATCAAAGTAGAAGTACTGTGTATGCCAGCACTCCAGTTAAAGCGAATTGAATCATACCAGCTTACACGAGCTGAGGATCTGACCCAGGAGAGGTACAATCACAACCTTTTCCATTTCAGCTTTTTCATCACTGAAGTCTGTGATAGTTGAGGGTGCTCAGGCCCCTGCCAGATTTAGATTTTAAGACCTGATCATGCAAACACAGACCTTTACTTATGCACAGAGTCCTGCTGAAGTCAATTAAAGTTTTTTGCCTGCATATTCCTTTGCCAGATAAGGGCCTAAATTTGTAACGTGAACTTTGTATCAGCATGAAGACTCTCTAAATTTTTTTCCAGGACAAATCTGGAGGAGTTAGTCTCTGAGCCCTACCAACTTGACCAGCAAAATTTGATACATGCCACAGTTCTTGCCTGCATACCTGAGATAAACAGCAGGATGTCTCCATCCTTCGATGCTGATAAGCTCCAAACAGACTAATTTGCTATGCATTTCATGATTAAAGACAAATGAGTTGTGATTAAACAAAATTTGCTTTGTGTGGAAGAGAAAAGATTTAATGCCCTAAAACTTCTCAAATCCTTGTGTTGCTGATCCTCTAACTCAAGAGTAGGCAACCTATGGCACGTGCGCAGAAGGTGGCACGTGAGCTGATTTTCAGTGGCACTCACACTGCCCGGGTCCTGGCCACCTGTCCGAGGGGCTCTGAATTTAAATTTAATTTTAAATGAAGCTTTTAAAATATTTTAAAAATCTTATTTACTTTAGATACAACAATAGTTTAGTTATATATTATAGACTTATAGAAAGAGATCTTCAAAAATGTTAAAATGTATTACTGGCACACGAAACCTTAAATTAGAGTGAATAAATAAAGACTCCGCACACCACTTACGAAAGATTGCCGACCCCTGCTCTAACTCCACAAACGACTCAGTCTCCTGGGAGAAACAAAGATGAAGGAAACTGATTATGTTACACTTATGCTCATCCAATCAGGGAAAGAGAAAGAATATCATGTGGCTAAAATGATCAAACATTTAGAAAGTAAAGGGGAAATGAATAGTTCATGTACACTCCATAGGCAGAAATAGATCTGTACAGCCTCTTTAAAGAGTCATAATAAATGACAATGTATACAGGAAAAAAAACAAAGTTTGTGCACAGAAAAAACAAAACCAACCAGATATCAAATACACAATGTGTCACAAACAGTTCACTTACTTCTGGTTACTACTGGTGCATGCATGAAAACGGAGTTAGACCTCAGAGACTCATTTATTTTTGCGAATAAGCTAAGTGTCTATACTTAAATGCCATTTTTCACATTTTCACACTTCTTTTCCAGTTTGGGGAGCACAAATCATCCCTCAATGGCTAGCTAAAACTTGTTCACATTTCCCCACCTCATCTACTCTTTCATCTCCCATCCCCCACTCAAAAGAGAGAGAACCACCACCACTAGGCTTCAAAATGTTCTCTTTGCTGAAGGCTGCAAAAAATCTCATCTCCAAAGGATTAAAAAAATAAAGATGAAGAAGATGGAAATGAAAACTGGTGATTATAATACAAGCCCCGAAGTAGCCTGAACTATAGCAGACATGGCTAAGTTTCCCCTACAAGCTAATGTATTTCCCCATTCATTGTGCTCTTAATTTCATCTCCTGCTTATTTCTGGTAGTGTGGAGGGAGCACTTTGTTTTTCGTTCTTGCTTTTCATTTTGTATTTTAAAAACCTTCAAGCCATGACAGCTATGTTGAAAACTGATGAAGCAACATACTGTGTATTCCATGCTGTCAGGTATTTTGAGGTACTGTATTTAGACTGCACACTCATGTTTATTTGGGATACCCTTTCATTTCAGGAAAGGCAACAAGGGTGCCCCCCACACCACCTTCAGTCTTTTTATTTACTTCTGTTGTTTGGATTCACAGTTGTCACCTTAGTGAGTCTGACATCTAAGCACAGCACAGAGTATGTGTCTGAAGAGATGAAGTTAAAGCAACAGTAGAGGCAAACCTGCACACAGAGGTGTGGTGAGGCAGGGATTTAGCACAATAACAGTTTGCTTTCGGTGACATGAAATAAAGTGTGGCATGCTGGAGGTGACAAATGAAATGAGTTTAGCACTACCAACGTAATCCTCAGTGGACATCTGTTCATGGCACAAAATATGGCAGGACTGGCATTCTGTGCAAAAGGCTACTTCTGGTTAAGCTCAAGACTGATCAGGAATGAGGTATATTTGCAGTGCAATGTAGAGACTTTTTCATAGCTTCTGACCACTCCATATCAGGATTTCAGCTAGAAATATCAAATTATAATTTTGCATAATTCATTTAGGCCAGAGATGGGCAAACTATGGTCCGCAGGCCACATCCGTCCTGCAGGACCGTCCTGCCCAGCCCTTGAGCTCCCACCAGGGAGGCTAACCCCCAGCCCTTCCCCTGCTGTCCCTCCTCCCCGGCAGCCACACTGCCGCGCAGGCATGGCTCCGACCGGGAAACACAGCAGAGGACAGGGAGCAGGGGGGGCTGGATATGGGGGATGCATAGGGGGTGGGATCCTGGGGGGGAAGTTAAGGGTGAAGGGTCCTGGGAGGGGGCAGTCAGGGGACAAGGAGCAGGGGGGTTGGATGAGGCAGAGGTTCTGGGGTGGGCGGTGAGGGGATGGGGAACAGGGGCAGTTGGATAGGCACAGGAGTCCTGGGGGGCCTCTCAGGGAGCGGTGGTGTGGATAGATCGGGGCAGTCAGGAGACAAAGAGCAGGGGGGTTGGATGGGTTGGGTGTTCTGAGGGGGGCAGTCAGGGGGCGGGAAGTGGGAGGGGGCAGATGGAGGCAGGGGACCAGGCTGTTTGGGGAGGCTCAGCCATCCCTACCTGGCCCTCCATACAGTTTTGCAAACTCAATGTGGCTCTCAGGCCAAAAAGTTTGCCCACCCGCGATCTATGCCATTCACAAAAAGATTTTTAGCAAATCATATCTACCATCTCAAGTGACTGCCATGACTGTATTGTTATTTCTGTATGACTGAGATGCAATACAGTAAAATTGTTTTCAATCACAGTAAAAATTGTGCACTACAACAAACTAAAATCTTTATTTTAAAATATCTTGGTTTAAATATGTAATTTTAAAAGGATCACTAAACAACTGTAAAACAAAACAAAAAAAATCCTCTTCATTTGGATAGCTATTGGCATTGCCAACAAGGGAGACACTATTTTCCATGAAGAGCTACCATATGTGAATTCAGACCTAATTGCCAATGAAAGCTTTGAAAGTTTAATTAAAGAAATCTCAGTAACTGTGTGAACAGAATGAACGCTGATACTTGAAGTGATTACTTTTGTATTTAAGCATGTGATAACATAAAACATTATTAAAATCTGATAATATTATTAAACTGCTATCTCTGAACAATCCAGAAATCTACATAGCAGTATAGCGGAGTGTAAAAATGTAACCACAAAAGTATTGCATTGGCTGCTGCAGATCTACGTGTGGTATTAAGCAGAAAGGGCATAGAATAATGGAATATATATACACACACACACACACAGAGACACACCAGAATTTTTAGTGAAAATATGTAAGCTTTTTGTGTACAAAGATACTACTCTGTATTACGAGGGTTTCATTTTCTAGAACCATCTTCTCAGTGAAAGTCCTGCACACACAATACTCGCCAACTCCAAAAATATTCAGAAGTAATGCGTGAGCCCCTCCCCCAAATCATTTAAATATAATTTGGGTTCTTTTTATTTGCTTTCAGGTTTTTGAGTCTTTACAGAGCTGCAAACAGGAGTTTTGTGAGGGAGTTCTCCAGGTGAAGGAGGAGCGACTTCGCAACTGTTGGGGTGAGTTTGTTTTGTGCTTGCTGTGTGCCTGTTTGACTGTAGTTCATAGCATGGTCTGTTTTGCTAGGCAAGGTTGAGAGCTTCTTAGTGAGGCTTTGATGCTGAATCCCTTTAGGAGCCCTTAACCAGGGGACAGGGCTATTCAGGGAGAACCGAGGTTTAAAAATCCCCTCTCTAAGAAGAGTTAGCAAAGAACACCTCCAAACTGGGGAGTTTACAGAGTGCGCAAGAGCCAGATATACCTAACGTTGTCTAAACCTAGGCCAAACATCCATCTACCCCTCCTCCCCCATCCCACAAAACAAAACAAAAAACACTGCAAGAATAAAAAGAATGCAGGCAGAAGACCAGCAGCATAGTGGGGACTATCCAGTTTATTGCACTGAATTCATCATGTATGATTACCAGCCTTGTGAGCAGGGAGCATGCATGTGCATTTGATGCAAGCAGGTCATCATGTACAGGTTTTTGAGGCCAGAGTGGCTGAACAGGAGGAGTGTGGTGTTTAGATGTTGCTTGTGATTATTGGAACTGGGAGCACTAGCTGGTGGGAGTCTGAAAGGACAGGAAACAGGAAGGAGAGGGGAGGAGTTGAGGACGCAGAGTGAGAGTTACAGAGGGTGCAGCAGCAGCTTCGTAAAGAGGTTTCCACTTTAAAAATAAAGTCCTGTTGAAGTTTGTTAGTACCTTGCCTGGTTGATACAACAAGCAGCTAAGGGAAACAAAGGTACATAGATGAGAGTGTCTGGAACACAGCAGAGCAGTCCCATCCCAACTCTGACAGCCTCTGTGCTGGTGAGGAAGGTGAAAATTTCAGGGAAGGAGAACATTGAACTGGGGCAAAGGGGAATGATCCCATAGTTGGGACTTTCCTTCCAGATGGCATGGTATCCTCTCACACTGAAGATACACATCTGGGGGAGGAGACTCCAGTTATTGGGAAAAAGACAGGTAACAGTAATGCTCCAATCCCTCAGACAGAGACAAACACCTACAAGATCACTATCAAGCATTCTTAAAACTACAGTACCCACCTGCTGATGTGAAAAAAAAACAAACAAAAAACGAATGACAGAGCCAGAAGAGTACCCAGAAGTCACCTACTGCAGGACAGGTCCAACAAAGAAAATAACAGAACACTACTAGCCATCACCTTCAGCCTCCAACTAAAACCTCTCCAGTGCATCATCAAAGATCTACAACCTATCCTGAAAGATGATCCCTCACTCTCACAGATCTTGGGCGGACGACCAGTCCTCATTCAGACGACCCCCAACCTGAAGCATCACAGCACTGCACCACCACTACCATTACTCTTAAACCCAGGAACCTATTCCTTGCAACAACCCCATGCCAACCTCTGTCCACATATCTACTTTCAAGTGGACACCATCATTAGGACCTAATCAACATCAGCACATCTCAGGGGCTCGTCACCTGCACATTACCATGTGTATGCTATGTGTCAGCAATGCCCCCTCTGCCCATATCCCTTGGGCAACTGGACAGTCTTTGTGCCAAACTAAATGGACCATCTAACATGTCGGATTCATAACTTCAAAACACCAGTGGGGAAAGGACATTCCTCTATAACATCGGTTGCGACTTGAACGTCCAGCCAATTTGGACAACACAACTTCACACGACTCCAAAGAAGCCTGTTGAACTTGAATATTTGCAAATTTAGCTACATTAACTTTAGGGTTGCGAGACTGGGATGGTTGGGCTTCTATTGAATCTATTTTCCCATGTAAGTATCCTCGTTTCTATGGGTCATCTCGCTTATCACTTCCAAGTTTTTTTTTCTCCTGCTGATGATAGCTCATCTCAATTGATTGGCCTCTTACAGTTGGTGTGGGTACTTCCACCTTTTCATGTTCTCTGTATGTATAAATATCTCCTTGCTGTATCTTCCAGTCTATGCATCCGATGAAGTGGGCTATAGCCCACGAAAGCTTATGCTCAAATAAATTTGTTAGTCTCTAAGGTGCCACAAGTACTCCTGTTCAGTTTACCAAGAGAGACAGTCTCAGCCATTCAATAAGTTAAATAGAAAACTTTTAAAAAGTCAGGAAGTAACTGGCTATAAAACCAAACTATTTCAATATTATTGTCTTTGTGAATCTTGATCCCTGATATCATGTATTATCTCTTTATTTGTAGCAGACACTGCTGGGTGAGGTAGTACTCACTGTATCAGAATGTGACCATTAATGGATGTATCAACTGCAAGCCACAAGTGTAGATCATGACCTTGAATTTAAAACTATAGCTGAGCAAAATTTTTCAGTCAAAACTTGTGCAGATATTGCCACCTCAAGCAGCAACTTTGGGGTTGGGGGGAGGGGGGAAGGAACTATTGTATTAAATTATGAATAGCTTATACATATTGATTGTGTTCTACTCCATGGGGAGGGTTATGACAGCACCTACAGCTATAACACTGGGGGATAATTACCGTAAAGATTGTAAACACCAAATACTTTCCACCTCTCCTTGGGTGGTTTGCATATATTCATTCAGGCTGTTTTTTTTCCATATACGAGGAAACAAAGAAGGGGCTTTTCATATAAAAGAATGATTCTGAACTGACCTATGGTCTTCCTTTTCATTCAACAAACTGACAGGCCCTTGGGTCTGCCCCCGCCCCAACCTTTGCTGAAGAGTTGGAAAGACTGACACCTACCAGAGCTCTACTCTGGAGTTGAAGTGATCTCTGAAAAATCTACAGGTGAGCAAGTAGGAACTTTTACAGTGTTTTGTATGTGGGTTTTTTTCTTGTAACGCTTTAACTATAATAAGGGCCCTACCAAATTAATGGCTATGAAAAATGCATATGAGACTGTGAAATCTGGCCTTCCTCCATGAAATCTGGTTTTTTGTGTGTTTTTACTCTACATTATACAGTTTCTGGGTGGAGTCTCTTACTTTTGATTTACAATATTCTCACTAAAAACAAATACTTCAGCAAAATTCAGAGAACAAATATCTATTCACAGTCCCCACCTCCCCCGCCCCATTTCTCATAAACATTACTCAAAGAAGAAAACACACCAAACAAAAAAGGAGATTGTTATAGAGAGCTCAGACCATCCAAATTTGATATACAAAATATTTCTAACAGACCACCTTAGTGTTTCTGATCATGACTGAGGACTAACTGGTGTCCAAAGCCTTCCAGATTCATTTAACTAATCCTCTTAATTACACAGATCTCCTCAAACCAGTTTGACAATCTCTCAGAGTGTATAAAAGCTTTCCATAGCTACTCTTCCTCTTCTCCATTCAACTGAGAAATCTAAGCAACAAATTGAAGCAGCACCTATAAAAACTAGGAGTGCTCCAATAACTTAAGTCACTTTAACATGGCTGATACCCATAGCCCCAATCACTTATAGAGTCAAGAGCTTATAAAAATGTGAAGCACTCCAATCATTTTACAAATGCTGTGGGCAGTGTAGAATAATTTAAAGTAACTGAGAAGCTTCATTTTTTTTCATAACCACTTCAATTTAGAAAGGGAGCCAAGGAGCAATTCCAGTATATTGAACCAACTTAAAAATTTAACATACCAAAAAATTGAAAATCAACATTATGCATTCCCAGATTATTAGAAAAGGATTGTTATCACTGCTATATTTCTTGGAATGATGGCTATATAAATATTTTATCTTTAAATAAGCCGCCTATATTTCAGTTGGTTTTGATCCATTTTATTGGCTTTCGTTTTCTCTCAGTGGTGTGGTTTTGTTTTCTCTCCTCCAAAACAAAGTTAAGCCCTGATCCTGCCATTTCATTGCTCATGGGAGGACAGCAGCAATTACACAGAGCTTTGTGGACTTCAGAGGGGTTCCATGTTGTCCCAGCAGTTCCCCCACACTGGGGCATCAAAATACAAAGTGGACTGATTTAAAAAACAAAACAAAACAAAAACATAAACAAAAATAAAACAACTACCACTGATTTCCCATTGACTTCAATCAGATTTGTGGGTGCAATAAAAGCAGCTTGATTTTTCTGATGTGTTTCCCCCTCAGAATTTAGGAGGCAAACTTTAGGCATCCAGGTTTGAAGATACAGGGCCAGAATGATATTTTATTACTCAGATATGATTAAAGAAAGCATATACACAGGTAGACCTGTTGATCAAGACAATCAGGCACAGGAGGGTGAAATTTGCTCAGTTGCAGATATGCTACTGCACGGGCAAAATATGTCACATGGCAGACTTTGATTATATTATTATTATTATTACAAAAAGAGTCCACAGCACATACGTGTTTACTGCTTTTCATGTCTCTCCCTGAGTCGTTTTCTTTTTTTGTAAACTTTCCCTTTTCATTCTAATTTTTATCTCACTTTTATTCCTCCATAGACTTTAATTAAGCGCATTCTGGGCTTTTGAGGTTTTCTGTTAAATAAAATAGTGTGCTTGCTCACCAGGTGGGCAACTCCAAGCACTTACTGCTCTGTTCACATGGTGAATTTTTCTTATTAGTGTGCCTGGCTGTTGCTCTGCTGGGGTGGGAACACATCATTAAAGGACATTTGAATTCAAATGATGCATTAGGAGAAGCAAGACAGTTGCATTTTACTGATTATTTCTGAGGTGTAAACAACATTGTTGATACAGCCACTGCAATTTGTTCAATGACAAAGAAAAGGGAAGCAAATACCAAGGAAAATTCATGGAATACATGGATGGAGCTGCCGTATTTTGACATTTACATTTAAAGATCTAATTATTTCCCTCCACCCCCCGGGCCCCCATTTTGTGCCAAGAATTTTCTGGCAATGCTGAGAGTAATTTCAGTCAAATTAGATGCCTACTAAAAAATAAACCCAACTGATTTATACACTGAAAGGAATGATTACCCAATGATTTTGTCCAGTGTACAAATATTAAATCAGGCTTAATATTAATCTAAATATTACTTAGCCCCAATAGTTCACAAGAGGCTAATATGTGGAGGAGACATGAGCAAAATTAATTCCTGCTTGAATGGGATCTCCGTGACAGGGTAATATTAGAGAATCAGACATGATGTGTCTTTCACCTATACAGCCTGTTATCAAATTGATTGATGCCAGCATCTTGGCTGGCATCATTCCCAGATGTACTGCCTTATAAAATTATAACTATCCAGATATGGGCAATGAAGACTGGCAACTACCATGACATTTCTGATATGTGATTAAAAGGCAGCAGATTTCTCAAAGCTTAGAGCATTCAAGGTGACTCAGCGGCCCTCACCAATCCATGGATTATACTAAACGTGAAGTTAAGAATGAAACCTAAAAAGAGATAGTGTATTAAAAATGTGTCCAAATTTTCAAGCCTAGAGGCATGTCTACACTGCACTTAGGTGGACAGATGAGTGTTATCAGGGCTCAAGCTAGCATGCAAAAAACAGAAGTGTGGACATTCTGGCTCAGACTTTCAAGCCTACGTGACCCCTTAGGCTTGCGCGCCCAAGATCTGGCTCCAGACAGATTGTCCATTCTGGAGAAAGCAGGGGAGGGAGGGTGAAATCCCTTCCCGAGTCTGATAGGTGACTAGCTGAAGCCCTGAAGCATGAGATTTTAGGAACAAAAAAGACAAGACCCCAAGGATGCTGAGCCCTGCCCCACATCCCCCCCACTCCAACATCACAAGGAACCCTCTCATACAATCCCACTCATAAGTTTGTCTACCTCTTTTTTTTAAACTAATCAAATTGTTTGCCCCCACAACTCCTATTGATCACCCTCCTGTGGTTAGAAGTCTACTAATTTCCAACCTGAATGTGTTCTTAGCCAATTTATACCCTTTGTTCTTCTTCCAATATTGCTCTTTGGCCTAAGTAGCTCTCTACTCTCCCTGGTGTTTACCCCCTGCTGTGTTTACAGAGAGCAGTCATAACCCCTCTCAGCCTTCATTTTGCTAGGCTACACAAGCCACACTCTTCTAGTCTCCTCTTAAAAGACAGGCCCGCTATTCCGCTGATCTTAGCAGCTCTTTTCTGCACCTGCTTCAATCTGAATTCATCATCATCCTTCTTGACTATGTATGACTAGTCCCATTGAAGATACTATGTAACACTGCATTTTGTCTGACAGTCGCTAGGAGCTGCTCCCAGTAAACAGGTAAAGAAATTCTCACACTTTTAGAGGTATAATAAAAATAGAATTGACAACATCTTTCCAATTACATATTTACTTGCACGAAAGCAAATGCCTGTAACAGAGATATAACTTAAAGAGATAAGAAATGGAGGCAGGAAACAGCAAAGTTTAAGCCTCAGGGAGGAAAAATAAAACGAAATACACCCAGGAAAAAAAAAATCTGAAGCACATATTACCAAAGAGAGGAAGGTAAAGTTATTGAAGTAGAACTGGAAAATATTTATATAACAAAATAGCAAATGAGATATAAATTATAGAATGTAATTAGGGAACAAAAAAAATGATTTTAGGCTGCGCAGACAGGTTACACCATACCACAGACCACGGAAGCTCTTTATTCTACATTTAGGACTAGAGCTAGACACTATACCCATTTATAGGCACCCGAACAGAAAGGTCAACAAACTGGAGAGAATTCAGAAGAAAACAAAAAGTGATCAGTGGCTTAATGGGATGGATATTTAGGGGAGTGGGAGGATTAAAAGAACAAAGTACGTATTTTGGCCAAATGACAAAGCAGATATGATAACCATCTCCAAGAACATGTGGCGATATCCAAGAAGAGCAGGCACTATGAGGCATAAATAGAAATTGTGAAATGAACATTAAGCAAAGCAAAATTTACACTGGATATTAAGATACACTGGCTAAGTGTGGTTTATTACGCAAAAGCAGTGGAAGCTTCATAGTTTGAGTTATATAAAATTGGATTGGAAAAAAAGCACTTGAGACAATGGGTGTGATCCTGCACCTATTGAAGTTGATGCTAAATCTCCCATTCACTTCAAATGGGGCAGAATCAGGTACATTAGCAGGAATATTCTGGCACTGGCAAAAGTTTGGACCAGGAGATCTAGTAAGTCTCTATTATGTGTTATCCTGTAAATCACTGTGGCCCATCTTTCATGTTGAGAGAGATGAATGAGAGCTGCAGATCACTTATTGGTATGGCTATTCAGATTGTGAGAGGTAATTAGATAAGTGTAAGTGGTTTCATTCAGCACCAAAGCATCCTCTGGTGACAGTGTGTCATTGCAGGGGTCTTCATTTCCAGCATCTCCTGACAACCACTTATTGGCACTGTGATGGCCTACATTTTCCATTGCCTGGCCAACTCTTTCCAGTTCTGTCACCTTTCATTCCAACTGAAGACTCCACACCAACATAGAAACAGAATATCCTTCTGCCCCCCTAGACTATGCTAAAATTCCATACTCTTCATTATTACTTCTGGGGACTGCAGTCCTTTCTTTGTTCCTTTGGCTGAGCACTGCACCGCAGAGCTTTCTCCCAGATCCTTTCTTCCTAGCACGTTTCCCCTCCCCAAAGACTCTGGCAGCTTCTCATAGCAGGGGTACAATGAAAGTGGGGTGTGGGGGGGAGAAAAACAGAAGGCTCAGCAACTGCTTTGTGGACATAAATAATACTACAAATTCACATGTACCAAGATCGCTGTCCTCAGGGAAGGCTGGTGTCCTGGCTCTCTCTCTCTCTCTGCAGGGCAGGGGCCCAGAATGCTCAAAGTCAAGGGTATCTTGTAAGATGAGGTTACAGGGGCCTCAGGCTCCCCTTTTTGGTTGGTTGGAGGTGTATAGAACGGAGCTGGGGGAAGGAGCCCCACAGGAAGTCCTTGAGCGCCAACCTGTCTGGTAGGGCTCAGACCATCCACCTATGCTTCATGATGGACTGGGGGTCAGATTCCAAGCCCTGTGTAGCAATGACTCCCTCACCCCCACCAGAATGGCACTGATGCGGGGGCCAGCCATGGTTCCAGGGTGTCCGTGAAGCCCCTGGTGGGAATGGTGTAGCCTGTTGTCATAAACAGATAGCTAAGGGTTAATGTCTCTTTCACCTGTAAAGGGTTAACAAACAGTGACTTGCAACACCTGACCAGAGGACCAATCAGGAAACAAGATACTTTTATATCTGGGTGGAGGGAAGCTTGGGTGTGGGTCCTTTGTTCTTGGTCTGTTGTCTCTCTGGGCTCTGAGAGTGACCACACGTATCTACAGGCTCTCTAATCTTCTGTTTCCAATTTGTAAGTACAAAGGTAGAAAGACAGTATAGTCTTTTAAATTGTTTTTCTGTATTTGCAAATGTGTAGTTTGCTGGAAATATTTTAAATTGTATTTTTTCTGGATAAGGCTGTTTATCCATTTTCTATAATCTGAAAGACCCTGTAATATTCCCTCTTACATTTACAGAGATTATTTTTACTCTTTTTGTCTTTTATTAAAAACTTTCTTTTTTAAAGACCTAATTGATTTTTTACTCCTTGTTAATGCTAAGGTATTGAGTCTGTATTCTCCAAGGACTTGGTGGGAGGGAAAGGTAAATTTCCTCTTTGTGTTAGATTCACGGAGCTTGAATCTGTATTGCTTCTGGGTGACGGGGGAGAAGGGGGTGAGAAACCTGATCTCTCTGTGTTGTGTTTCAAGGAGTTGAAGCACAGTAATCTGCTGGTGTACCCAGGCAGGAAAGATCTGGGAGGAGGTAAAGAGGAGGAAGGGAAATGGTTTATTTCCCTTTGTTGTGAGACTCAAGGAATCTGGGTCTTGGGGGCCCCCAGGGAAAGTTTTGGGGAGACCAGAGTTTATCAGGTACTCAGAATCCTGATTGGTGGCAGCATATCAGATCTAAGCTGGTAATTAAGCTTAGAGGATTTCATGCTAGTACCTCATTTTTTGGACTCTAAGGTTTAGATTGAGGAAAGAATACTATGACATCTGTGCAGTAGGACTTTGCCCCACCGTACCTGCAGAGTATGTCCCCTGAGCAATCCTCAGTGAGAGACCTTCAAAGAGGAGAGGGAGTGGGAGGGACTGGGAAGATGCTCTCAGGTGAGTCCAGACTGAGATGGAGAGTTACTGAAGAAGGGAGAGAAGAGCTCTGTCCCAAAAGGAGCTGGGGAGGAGAAGGTTCTTACATCTGTAGTATAAAGGGAAGAAAGGAGGAAGCCAGAGCTCAATAGCGGAGACCAAGTTGACAGGCAATCTGGGCCCCCTCATAAGAAAAATTCTAGCTGTGCCCTTGCTTAACAAGCTGAATCTCAGGGTATCACCAAGGATGCTAAGCTACTCCCTCTAGGTCTTTCCAGCTTGCCCTTACCAGAGAGGGAATTCCCTACTTTCTCTTTCCTGGGTCTCTCCCCTCACTGAGTTCTGTTCCTTCTTTATGTAATTTTCACTGATCCTTCCACAGCGGGGATCACTAACTGTACTTAAGTCAGGATCAGCTGTGCGTTAACTTGTAGGTCACAGGCAAGGCTTCCCCTTCCAGCTACACTGTGACAGTATTTTCTTAGCATATGTGCAATGTGCCTCAGGTGGCATGTGACCAGTATTCATCACTGAATTTTGTCCACATGTTGGATCATTACCTTTCTTGGCCTGGGCACTGATGAGATGTGTGATGGGAATGCTCTGATATTCCAGAACAGAATGTAAGCTGGGCATACTTTAACAAAAACAAAACAAAACAAAAAACACAGGAAGGTGAGGGCCTAGATCCTACAGTAGAGTGCAGATGCTTTGTGCCACACCACCAACAGCAGAACCTGTATATAGCGCCTGGCTCTGGAAAGGACTAAACTACAGGGGTTTCTCTGTTGGTGTCAAGGTTCCAGTGACCATCACCCCCTGCAGTTCACAAAGGAATCCTGACTGGTGGGAAAGTGTGCCAATCCTCAACTGTTTTTCAATTGTTGGTTGCCATTGGCAGCCAGGTCTTGTTATAGCAGCTTTTAGAGTGCTCCAAATTATACCACGGGAACATCCCAGCAGGGAATGGCCCATAACGCACAAAAATGAGCTTTATGGCACTTATGAACCATCCTTCAACCCTCATCCCAATATCTGTTATGTGCAGATCTGCCAAGCCCCAGATCTGGCCTCAGAATAACAGGACAAAATACAATAATTTAAATATATAGACGTTTGATATCTTTGACATTACCTTCATGAATCTACTATTGTAACTAGCTGCTAATTAACATACCACAAAACTGTTTTCGGCAAGTAAAAATAGGAATACTAACATCTTTGTACATTTGACAACTATTATTCAGTTTCTTTTTTCACATCTATTCTAATATGCATGGGGGATTCAAAGGATTTAAGAATATTGAATATATTCATATATTAAAATCCCATTAATCCCATTTTCCTCCCTTCTCTATACTGGGTGCCCAAATACATATGTTATACTCTATTTTGTATCAATCATCTTTAAATTAATTGCTCTCTGAACAGATTCGGCAACCATTATTCACATTGGTTATTGGAGCAAAGGGGACTGACAATGTATATTGCAAATTTTCAGTCCAAAACTCAAAATTGTTTGGTATGGCAGAATAAATGCGTGGTACATCAAACATTTCTATTATACATAGACACACCAATAATTTCAAAGGGCCTTTTTCATAATAGCTATGAACAGTCTCTGACCTTGGAAAACTAAGTTACAGCTCAGATCAGTTCTATCTGTAAAGTTAGCAATGGTACTTACCAGTGCACAGCTCCAGAACATATTGCTGTAATTATAAATACTTCATACTGTGAACAAATTTACTCACCAACACTTGGAAAGCAGTTCTCTAAATCTTAAAAATAGATCATTCTAAATTTGATGGTCGTTCATGGAGCTCAATTCATTAATCAAGAGAAAAGGACTCTTATGATTTATAATCAAAACCAAAACTAATTTTCTCTTAGAGGCCAAAACAATTCACTTGAGCATTTTTACAGAGAATTTACAAGTGAAGCAGTTTATAATCATTATGGACAAAGCTCAAGAGTTTTGGAGGTTGATTTTGGATCTCATAACCACTGAAACATTTGGCTTTTTAGTAAAGTCTCTCCACATTGCAGAACTAGCCTATAAAACTTACAAGGGCAGGGTTTAATCAGAAAAGCTGTGGACTTCTTCTCAGGGTCCTAATTGTGAACATCACAATTCATTTATTGATTTGCTCCTTATTCTAGAAGGAAATTTTTTCCCTGGTCTATCGTAGTAGATATTTACTTCCCTCTCCATTCTGTGCTGGCTGGAGGATTATAATGAAGCAGGGCCGGCTCCAGGCATCAGCATTCCAAGCTGGTGCTTGGGGCGGCAGTCTGCAAGGGGCAGCAGTATGTGTGTTTTTGCCCCCAAGCAGTGCGCTGAATTGCCGCCGTGGATGGTGGGGGCAGTCCATGTTCCATTAGAGCGGCATGCGCGTTTCCACGGCGGCGGCAATTCGGCAGCAGTTTCTATGTTCAGCTGCCTGCGGCGGCGCAGCTTCTGTCTTCTGGCTGCCCTGAACTGTCGCCACCACGGAAACGTGCGTGCTGCCCTAACAGCACACGGACTGCCTCCGCCGTCTGTGGTGGCAATTCGACACGCTGCTTGGGGCGGTGAAAACAGCAGAGCTGGCCCTGTAACAAAGGGACTGAGTCAAAGCTTCACCATCCCCAACTCCTGCCAACCTGCAATGGTCCTGGAGAGGCTGCTCTCTGTGCTTTGAATGCAGGACATATAGTCCATACCGTGGAGGGAGGGGCTTGCCTTATGCCCCCTTAGTCTCCTGCCTAGGTGTCTTGCAATGGCAGCAGCTTACTTGGGGGAGATTCAGATAGGGATACACAGGAATATCTACATTTGGAGCTGGGGTGTGAACCCCACCTTGAGGGAGATATGTTGATGTACTAAAAACAGAATGCAGCCATGGCCACACAAACTGCAGGATGATCTAGAGACCCTGAGTACATATTTAGGGTCTCTGACAGGCACATACTCAGGGCAGCGAGCACTGCCACAGCTACATGCTGTTTAACGTGCTTGACAGCTAGCACAAGTATGTCTCCTCAAGTGGAGGATCACACCCCTAGCTCCAAGTACCATGACTTATGTAGAGAATAAGCGCAGTGATGGTGAGTGCGGGGGGAGAGGCTGAGCCCATATGGAGGCAGGCACAGTGTGCCTTCAGGACCCACGGATGGGCTAAGCTTGGTGGTTGCGGCAGTTGCAACGTTGCCAATCTTGGCAATTTTGGGGCTACTTTTCACATGTGATGGGCAAAAAATTCAAACTTTGAGGTTGGCAGCACTGACTATGTTAACATGCACTAGGGAACTTTTAATGCACACCAGCAGTGTCCACATGGGCTAGTTAGTGTGCAAACTGCCAGGGTGAACTAAAACTTACACTCTCATGTCACCTAAAGCCCCATGTAGACAAGCCCTTAATACACCATCTGTTGCTGGGAATTTATTTGAGCTGCAGCCTTGTGGTTTAATTTGTGTCTCAGGGCCATTGTTTATTATTACTCTACTGTCACAGTTTGCCTGCAGGTAGTGCTCGTTACATATCTTTTTATACCCCAAGTGCTATTTTCTGATCCATGATACAAGTGACTGGAAATTCCAGGTTTCATTTTTTTCCATAAATATTCAAAAGACACTTGTGATGTAGGCAGATCACTGAAATACACACAGAGTTTGTGTCCGTGGCATACTGTGTATATATAGTCCAAACAGCTGGTGCACTCTGTAGTGTCACACCTCCTTTCCTAGAAGCTTATGTTCAGGCTTCAGCACAACATAGCAAAACACGTAATAAAACCAATCCAATCCCCATGCACTACAGTGAATCAATAATATTTTGTCCATTCCTACTTTCCCACTAATTACTAGGGGATTCTCTTGATACGAGCAGATGAACACAACTCCAATTGGCATTAGTGGGGACTGTAAAAGTGTATAGACCCCAAAGTATAGGTAGGTGAATGAATGGATGGATGGCTATTTTAAGAGATGAAAACTTTCCAACAATTAAATTATCAGCTGTCTCATCCTCAAAGGCAATGTGGTAGGAAAGATTCTTCCTTAGCTTAACTCCAGGGATGAATATAACCTGTGTTTGGAAGCTAATGTAAAAAAGAGGAAACATCATACTACATGACTGAATTCAACCATAAAAGGAATAAGGTGATATTTAATACAGACAACTCCCTTTCTTTGTGCCTGTATTTTGATCGCCTTTAATATGTATCCTAATATGTTTTCAAAGAAAATTAACTTAACTTGTATGAAATGCAAAGACAGCAGCAGAGCTAACAAAATGAAGTCATCATTTAAGTCCTTATGAGATTCTGTTGTACCTATTAAATTGTACGTGGATGATTCCATGTGTGCTATCAACAGGCCATAACACATAATTTGCTTGTGCAAATTACATGATTAAGGTGGAACACTATGGTCCAGATTTTTAAGGGCATTCAGTAGATACTGTGGTCAGTGCTGCAACACCTAAATAATTTAGGAGTCAAAGTCTCACTTTCAAAAGTGAATTAGGCACTTAGTGCTTTCAATCTCATTAATAGTTAGTGGGGCTTTGACTCCCAAGCGCCTAAATCACTTTTGAAAGAGACAGGTGCCTAAATCAGTTAGGTGTTGCAACACTAACCACAGCATCTACCACATATCTTTAAAAATCTGGGCCTATTTTTTTAGCTTCCCCTTCCCTTCAAATTTACTCAGAAATGCCAATAGTCACTAACTCTGTAGTAAGACATTGCATAATAAAACCTTTGAAAATTCTAAGAATTGTAGCAAGCATAATTTGCATATTTTATAATGAAAGATATCATAACCCAGCAAGGTTGCAGGTGACCATATTTTAAACAAACTAAATGGTTAGGAGATAACTTACATAATAATCAACTCCTAATTCAGTATTTATTTGGTTGACAAGGTCATTGAAAATATTATACAGTTTAATTGCATCTTTCCCCCCACCTGCTTCTCTATGTTTATTCTCTGATGGTGTCCCACACTTCAAATATAGGCATTGTGAGAAAGCAATTTCCTCTGGAGTCAGAATTAATGCTGCATCACGAATTACTGAATCAGATGTCGCTTAGTGATTCAGTATACACTCATCCATACCAAAAGGCTGAATATGTTCCTTTCTACAATATCCTCGTTTCCCCATATGGAAGATAGTATGTAGGTATCATGCCATCTCATTGGATACATGTTATTTTTACATAGGGTTGCCAACCCTCAATGATTGTCCTGGAGTCTCTAGGAATTAAAGAGATCTTTAATTAAAGATTATGTCATGTGATGAAATCTCCAGGAATTTGTCCAACCAAAGTTGGCAGCCCTATTTTTACAGAACTAGCAATGCCCACTTGCTTAACTGGAGAAATGGGTTATGAAAAGAGAATTACTTCGGAAGTAAGTGTCTTTTTCTAGTAATTTCCTCGAGGCAACAGATGTTTTCAAACTTTAAAACAGAGCGCTAGATTTATTTTAGGACCAGCGTCCCTGCCTGCACATGTAAATTGTGCCTGCAAAATGGGTCCATGATTTTGTGTATACAAAACTGATGCTGTTAGCTCACCCACAACTGACCTGCAGGTGCAAACATGCAAGTGTACATTGTATGAGTATCAGAGGGGTAGCTGTGTTAGTCTGGATCTGTAAAAAGCGACAAAGAGTCCTATGGCACCTTATAGACTAACAGATGTATTGGAGCATAAGCTTTCATGGGTAAATACCCACTTCGTCAGATGAATGTAGTGGAAATTTCCAGAGGCAGGTATAAATATGCAGGCAAAAATCAATGTAGAGATAATGAGGTTAGTTCAATCAGGGAGGATGAGACCCTCTTCTAGCAGCTGAGGTGTGAATACCAAGGGAGGAGAAACTGCTTCTGTAGTTGGCTAGCCATTCACAGTCTTTGTTTAATCCTGAGTGGATGGTGTCAAATTTGCAAATGAACTGAAGCTTAGAAGTTTCTCTTTGAAGTCTGGTTCTGAAGTATTTTTGCTGCAGGATGGCTACCTTTAAATTGAAGTGTTCTCCTACAGGTTTTTCTATATTGCCATTCTGAATATCTGACTTGTGTCCATTTATCCTTTTATGTAGGGACTGACCAGTTTGGCCGATGTACATAGCAGAGGGATATTTCTGGCACATGATGGCATATTTTACAATGGTGGACATTCAGCTGAATGAACTGGTGATGTTGTGGCTGATCTGTTTAGGTCCTGTGATGGTGTCGCTGGTGTAGATACGTGGGCAGAGTTGGCATCGCAGTTTGTTTCATGGATTGGTTCCTGAGATAGAGTTACTATGGTGCAGAGCACAGTTGCTCGTGAGAATATGCTCAAAGGTTGGCAGGTTGTCTATGGGCAAGGACTGGCCTGCCTCCCAAGGCCAGTGAAAGCAAGGGATTGTTGTCCAGGATGGGTTGTAGATCACTGATGATGCATTGGAGAGGTTTTAGCTGAGGACTGTAGGTGATGGCCAGTGGAGTTCTGTTGGTTTCTTTCTTGGGCTTGTCTTGCAGCAGGAAGCTTCTGGGTACACATCTGGTTCTGTTGATTTGTTTCCTTATTTCCTCATGCGGGTATCGTAGTTTTGAGAATGCTTGGTGAAGATCTTGTAGGTGTTGGTCTCTGTCTCAAGGGTTGGAGCAAATGCGGTTGTACCTCAGCGCTTGGCTGTAGATGATGTATCATGTGGTGTGTCCGGGATGGAAGCTGGAGGCATGAAGGTAGGCATAGCAGACAGTGGGTTTTTGGTATAGCGTGGTGTTAACGTGACTGTCACTTATTTGTACCGTGGTGTCTAGGAAGTGGACCTCCTGTGTAGATTAGTCCAGGCTGAAGTTGATGGTGGGGTGTTGAAATTGTGGTGGAATTCTAGTTTGCACCAGACAGGGAGTCTGTTTCTTAATAAATTTATCAGTACAAAACCCATGCCCTCTTCTATAACTTAAATTCACGATCTACTTTTAAAACAGAAGTCCTCTTTGTGGTAAGAGATTTATTTCCTTCTTATCAATTCAGAATTGCTCTCTTGGGGCTGGATCTTCCTCTGAATTCAGTGGTGCAAGTTCTGCTATTGACATTAATGAGCATAGGATCAAGCCCTTGATTTCTAGAACCCTCCATAAACTTGCTAAACCTTCTCTGTTCTTATATCCACACCCTCCCACTCAGTCTGTATCTCTCTTCCCATATGAAACATTATTCAAGATATCTCTCTCACTCTTACCTCTAAGCATTCTTCTCTGTTCAGCATTTTGATTTACATTCCCTGTCTCCTTCAAGGGATGGCTAAGCAAACCTTTTCTGCCAGTCCAATCAAGGAACATTTTGGAGGCAGATCAACTGGGTCCAGGTATCTGCCACATTAAAATGTGAAAGGCACTCTGGAATTTTCCTCCAGGTGTGGATGGCTATGTTGGGATATCCTGACATGCAGGCACTCTCGCCTCATGCTCCACAAGAATTATTAATCTCACAAGCTGTCTCACAACTTGGCAGTGCCATATGGGCCACAAACTCCAGATTGGCTTAAATTTTAAAGTGGGAATTCAGTAGTACAATTAGAAAGACTAGAGGATTCCACTGTATTAGAGACAGGAATTGGGCTACCTGACTGCCTCCATAACAGGAATCTCTCTATATACCATTGGGAGCAGGTACTGAAGAGATGATGGGATTCCTGAATGTGGAAGGGGCCATTTAATAATATAGGACTGCAATACCGTGCAGCCACCTCCTGAGTGCCCACTTCTGGTCAGAGGTCACTCTGCAGCACCGTGCCTCTGTGTCAACCCTCTCCACCTTGAAGAACTCAGAGTTCAAGGGGAGTTCAAACAATCCCCATAAAGCATTCCATTTATTTAGTCCACTTGGTACACACTGGTCCTGTCAGCTCCCAACTCCATTTCAGCCTCTATTCCCTAGTAGTCCAAAAGAACCATCTTGCAAAACAGAACACACTCTACTATCACCATTTTCACTCCAGTTTCAGATGGGCACAGTCCCTTCCTCCCACCAGAGGGTGTGTTTACTTCCCAGTACTTGGAATAATGGAGTTTATCCTTCCTCCACAGGCCTTTCCAAGTAAGCCTTTGCCATGTCTCCTCTGTTACTTAGACAGGTTCTCTCCCAAGCCTCCCTGCCTGAACAGCTCTCTTCATTCACTCCTGCTTCTTGCCCTTTTCCAGAACCTTCTTGCTCCCTACAGACCTAGCTGCAGTTTCCTGGGCTTCTGCAGTTTACTATCACGCTTCCTATCTCTGTCAGTCTCAGCTTCTCTCTCAACCTGGCACCTGGCTGTCTGCTATTTTTGATATTGGGATCACTTGATTCAGCCAGGTGTGGCTTGTACTGTAATCAGGACTAGCAAACGACCCTATAACAAGGGCATATTATAGACTGCAAACTGCCACCTCACCTTATCCCCACTCTGCATAGGTGACACTATGGGCTGGTCTATACTAGGGGGGGAAATCGATCTAAGATACGCAACTTCAGCTACGTGAATAGCGTAGCTGAAGTCGAAGTATCTTAGACTGAGTTACCTACCATCCTCATGGCGCATGATCAATGTCTGCGGCTCCCCCTGTCGACTCCGCTACCGCCGTTCGCGTTGGTGGAGTTCCAGAGTCGACAGGAGCTCGTTCGGGGATCGATATATCGTGTCTAGATGAGACGCGATATATCGATCCCCGAGAAATCGATTGCTGCCCGCCGATACGGTGGGTAGCGAAGACGTAGCCAAAGAAAGGAGGTAGGAACCAGAGATGTAGGCCATGGTGGGCAGCTCAGAGATTCATTTTTGACTGCTTACCCAAACCATCTGGAGTTTCCCCATCACAAACTGTGGTGCACAAAATTCAGTGTCAGAAAAGATTTTAAAGTCATATACACATGTTTAGGATTTATATAAAAAAGGGTGAGGGGAGAGATAGCTCAGTGGCTTGAGCATTGACCTGCTAAACCCAGGATTGTAAGTTCAATCCTTGAGGGGGCCATTTAGGGATCTGGGGCAAAAATCTGTTTGGAGATTAGTCCTGCTTTGAGCAGGGGGTCGGACTAGATGATCTCCTGAGGTCTCTTCCAACCCTGATACTCTATGAAAAACAGGAGCAGATTAACTTTTAAAAAAATAAGGATCCTGTTTCAAGCAAAGGAATAAGGGAAGAGAAAACAAAGGAAATGTGATGTAGAAAGCAAACTGTTTCAAATGTACTGCTTTTCTAAGACTTTTGTGTAGCATCAGCACCTCTTTAAATATTATTGATCACTCTGGTTACTCTTACTTGGAGTACTCATTTATCAGAGACACCTTTACCTCACAGAACATATTTAGAGTCCTGGGTTTTTTTGCATATACAATTAACAGAAAATAAAACAAAAAACCTACCCCACTGCACCAGCTCGTGCCTCTCCTGTCCTGCAGGGCGGAGCAAAAGTGCATGCCCCAGACATTGTAACTTGCTGGCTGGGGTCACAGCACCACTCAAGTTTGGCCTAGCCACTTCTCCTTCATGATGGGGGAGGAGGTGATATGGCCAAGTTGGAGTGAGTAGTGTTGCAAACTGGAGCATGGGGTTGCAGCACCATTCACTCATATTTAGCCTAGCCACCCTTCTGTCACAAAAACCAGAGCAGGAAACTGGGCCCAGCACCATAGGACAGGACCTGCCACTGCGGTCTCACTCTGCAACCTGCCCTTCCCCCACTGGGCTTTCCCCCCCACCCACAACGGCAGGACCTGATACACACCTCAGAGTCTCCCATCCCCCATGGGGTCAGGACCCAACTCTCCCACCTCCACCCCCCATAAAATGAAATACAAAATAGCCAAGGAAGATTTATAAGTGGGGCAAAAGTGGCTCCTGTATCACCATTCTCCCAATGTATGGGGCGTACATATACCCCGCCAATTCTCAGAGGCTTTATCAGCCCCTTGGAGCTGTTGGAAGCCAACATGACATAAAGCAGTCTTCATTTTACTCTTAACTTATGCCAGGGCACTGGCTCAGCAGAGAGCCAGTCCAGAATGGGGGAAGTGCAAAAGTAAGCATTATGCCCCCTTGGGTCAAAAATTACAAAGTTTGATTCTCCTGTCACTTACACTTGTGCAAATGACTGAAATCAGTGGAATTATAAATGAAAAGAGAACCACGGCCATTTCAGCTAAAGAGTAATGACAGATTTCAGAGTAGCAGCCATGTTAGTTTGTATCAGGAAAAAGAACAGGAGTACTTGTGGCCCCTTAGAGACTAACAAATTTATTTGAGCATAAGCTTTCGTGGGTTACAGCCCAATTCATCTGATGCATAGCATGGAACATACAGTAAGAAGATATTTATACACACAGAGAACATGAAAAGGTGGAAGTACCCACACCAACTGTAGGAAGCTAATTAATTAAGAGAAGCTATTATCAGCAGGGGAGAAAAACCTTTGAAGTGATAATCAAGATGGCCCATTTTGGACAGTTGACATGAAAGTGTGAGGATACTTTAACATGGGGAAATAGAGTCAATTAATGTAATGATGAGCCATTCCCAGTCTCTGTTCAAACCTAAGTTAATAGTATCTAGTTTGCATATTAATTCAAATTCAGCAGCTTCTCGTTGGAGTTGGTTTTTGAAGCTTTTCTTTTGCAAAATTGCTACCTTAACGTCTGTCCCTGAGAGATTAAAAGAGGTTGAAGTGTTCTCCTATTGGTTTTTGAATGTTATGATTCCTGATGTCATATTTGTGTCCGTTTATTCTTTTGCGTAGATACTGTCCGGTCTGCCCAATGTATATGGCAGAGGGGCATTGCTGGCACATGATGGCATATATCAAATTGGAAGATGTGCAGGAGAACGAGCCCCTGATGGCATGGCTGATGTGATTAGGTCCTATGATAGTGTCACTTGAATAGATATGTGGACAGAGTTGGCATTGGGCTTTGTTGCAAGGATAGGTTCCTGGGCTAGTGTTTTTGTTGTATGGTGTGTGGTTGCTGGTGAGTATTTGCTTCAGGTTGGGGGGCGGTCTGTAAGTGAGGACAGGTCTGTCTCCGCTGCTGATAATAGCGTCTCTTAATTAATTAGCCTCTTACAGTTGGTATGAGTACTTCCACCTTTTCATGTTCTCTGTATGTATAAAAATATCTTCTTACTGTGTGTTCCATTCTATGCATCCGATGAAGTGGGCTGTAGCCCACAAAAGCTTATGCTCAAATAAATTTGTTAGTCTCTAAGATGCCACAAGTACTCCTGTTCTTTTAGCTAAAGAGTAAGTAATTTACCACACAGTGAATCCAGGTTCACCTGAGGTTTGATGTAGCTAGTTCACATTTCAGCTTGTGACAACCCCCCAAAGTAGGTGAGCTTCACTTATTTATGTGCTTAGATGTTTTGTGAAGTTCTGCACAGCTCTGTTGAGCTACATGAACTGTTTATCATGCAGTACCCATAAACATTCATAGGAAATATAGCCCTCAAGTAGTCAGTGCAATATCTAATATGAACCCTAGAAACAACTTCACTTTATTCACATAATCAAACCTTGATTCAACCTGGAATAAATGGCTGATTAACTCACTAGTTTACATTTCAAAATGAGACTTATGCTCATTAAATTAAAACACCTGAGATACAAGACACCCTGTGTATAGGGAAGGCAACACATAAGTATTTCTGCAATATGTAATGTGAGTATCTAGTTTATGTTTTAAGAAGAAACCAAAATACAGTGGTAATCTTCAGAAAAAAACTAGTGGAAATTGTGTATGGCTGTATTATACTGAACTGAAAAATGACAATTGTGTTTGACATTTGTTTTGGAAAATCAGCAAGGAGAATTCAACATATTTAAAACAATATTACAAGGCTCACAGGTTAGACAGGCTGGGAAATAAATTGTACTAGTAGTCTTTTAATGTGTCAGTCTGTGGTGTATCTCTTCTCTAACCATTTTAACTTTGTAGTCGTCATCTTCATGTTCCATCTATTACTTGCTTGTTTTTGTGGTCAATCTTTTTTGCACCCCTACAAATCTTTCCTCTCATCTCTCCTTTCAATGTCATGTAGTTGTAAGATGAGAGATTTTGGTGCAGTCCCCTGGGGTTAGCTGATGAGAGCACACCATATGTTTCTTGCCTTCTTCAGAGATTACTGTGTGTTATATCTACCGGCTGACTCTCCCAAAACAATTTCAGAATTCTTTAAATTATACTGGCAGATTGCTAACGAGCCATTGTGGCAACTGCCACGTTTTAGCGATATTTATTAAATTGTTAAGAGGTATAAACAGTGTGTCTTTTTCTCTATCTCAAACAAGGAGTGGAAAGTTAGATGGTTTAGCTATTCTGTGCAAATATCCTGTTACAGATTTCTTTTGTGTATGCAAAATGTCTGAAATTCTACCTCTATAGCATTATATAACATAAAACACAAGAAAATGTCTTACAGTGACTTTTTAAGCAGCATAAATTCTGAATCTAGATTAATTGATTTTAAGGACACAGGGACAATTATGATCATCTAGTTTGATCTCTTGCATAACACAGACCATAGATTCTAGAGTTCAAGCCATTAAAAGGCAAAATTTGATAACAGTTGTCAAACTGGCTATTCTAATTCCATGTCGGGAGAGAGGCATTAAGAAAAATGTCTTAACAAAATGTCTAATTTGACTATACAGTAGTCATCCAAAGTAGTGATGGAAATTCTGTCCCTGGAGTTACTGGGGTAAATTTTGATTTCTGTCACACTTTTATAAATCTAGACTAACTCAGTTGTATTCAAAAGTAGACTGAACATTGTCCTCATTAAACGTACAATAGAAATCAATCCAGCAGTGGCAGGGAGCTCTATGAGGTGGATTTGTATGTCTAGGAATCTATGACAAGACAGTTAATACTAATTTTACATCTATGTCAGATGGCAAAAGAGTTGATTTTATCTTAATATCTATTATGTCTGTTGTATGAAGTCAATTTTAAACTAAGCATGAAGTGGACAAATCTATATTTTTCCATTCTAATCTGCTTCTTTAAGTTTGGAGCCCTTCCCTCAATGACTGATTATTGGAATGAGCTAATCAACATGCCCATACATGGTAATTTCTCATCATCATCGGTGATCCCTCAATTCAAGGATGATCTCCTCCACAGATTTACATATTGGTCGTGAGACGTCTCAGGAGTCTGCAGTAGGTACAGACATTTCCTGGCAGGTCACCTGCCTGGTGATAGAAAGTTTTTATTCCTTCCGTCTCTCTCTTCAGTTTCAAGGGTAAGGTGCTTCTCCTTGAAGCAAGCCACTGCCTAATGGAGAATGTGGCGCCATTGAGGTTGGTTGGTGGCTTGCTCCTCCCAGCTTGTGATGTCCACATCAGTTTTCTTGAGATATGCGTTCAGTGTGTCTTTGTAGCATTTCCTCTGACCATCACAGGATCTCTGACCATGGGTGAGTTGAGAGTAGAGGATTTGTTTTGGGAAGCGAGAGTCTGGCATCCACACAAAACATCCAGCCCAGTGGAGTTGGTACATGAGGATCATTGCTTCAGTGCTGGTGACATTGGCTTCTGTGAGGATGCTGGTGTTAGTACAGTGATCTTCCCATTAGATGCGAAGGATCTTTCAGAGGCATTACTGGTGGTACCTGTCCAGACTCTTGAGATGCAGTCAATAGGTCACCCAGATTTTGCATCAGTAAAGGAGTGTAGGAATAACAATCTCTATGGTCTGGATGTTAGAATAGTCACTTGGGAAATCCAGATTCAAGCCCCTGTTCCAAATCAGATAGATGAGGAGCTTGAACCTGGATCTCCATATCCAAGGTGTGTGCACTGGGCTACTGGCAAGTTGGGGGTGGATCACTCCCCCCACCCCCAAAAAATCTCATTTTTGTTCCAATGTGGAATAATAACAAATTTTCAAAACCTCTTTTTTCCAAAAAAAAAAATCAAGTTTGTTTTAGGGCTAGTGTACCCAAACATATATGGCCTGATTTTTAGAGGGTAAGTAGCCAAAGTCAATGGAAACTGCAAATGCTCTGTACCTCTCAAAATCAGGTCATTAGATTTTAGTTTAAATTATTTTCTTCCCTGAAAATTTGAGTTGAAATTAAAAGCACATGGTATATTGGAACTGCGCAGGCAATTGGAACTGGATCCTGATCCAGACCAGGCTATTGTCATAAAAGTTTAGATGCTGCAGTCCTTAAAAGCCCAGTCCTGCCAACGTATTCATTTAAGTGGTCTCATCATTCTTGATGTTCTTTTGGTCAGTTTCTGTATGAGCCCTTTTCTGGTCCTAAATTTATTAATATATATGTTTGCTGGTATTTAAACTACAAATACACTGTGGAGTTCATCTTTCCTTTTGGCAGGGTTTTCTGACCATTTCTGACATGTCCATCTTTCTGTTTAAGGATTAAATTGGATCTTATTTGGGCAACCCCTACCATAGGTAATTTTATCATTTGTGAATAGTTCACAAAACAGAAATTTCAGATCCCACACATCTGAGCACTAGAGAATCTTTTTTCAAAATCATTCTCTTTCTAGTTACTGCATTAAAACTTAACTGAGAAAAATATAGAACTCAGTGAGGACACTTAATGACTTCCATTCAACTAGAAATGGTGTCTCTGGAATGTAATTACAGTATATAGAGGATTACTTAAATCTTTCAGTGTAGCTAAAATGTAAATATCAGATACACTTTAACAAATACAAAGAAAATAATTTGACAATCCATCTTTTAAGAAGCAGAAACAATACTTCCACAAAAATAATACTTAGTGCTTTTCATCTTCAAACTTGTTTATAACTTAATTTTTACACAACCCCTGTTAGGCAAGTAAATACGTTTTATTCCTGTTGACAGCCTGGCTCAACTTACTATTATCAACTGAGCTATAAAGTAACTTAAAAAAAAAGGCATTTCAGATCCAATTGAAGTGTTTGTTATGAAAAGTTATTTTGTCCTTTTCCGTCCACTTAACTGCTGCTACAAGACTTTTGATCAAATTATCTCTAAGGCATTTGCCCTCTGTGCTCTACTGAATTTTTTAATTCCTGGGCTCAGTGCTTCTGATGTAAATTACTGTAAAGAGTGAGCCTGATGAAATTAGGATACATGTTGAACTTTTTCCTTCTCCTAAGAGTTGGTGAAATTCAGGACTGAGCAGAAGGACAGCACAAGACCTATGTGCTAATTAAGTGCCTTATAAGTCCTTACAATAAGGTTTAAGGTTTAAGCAAGATTCAAGTGAGGCACTGTTATTATGTTGGCCCTCTGCACAGGGTTGAATTTCACCCAATATTACCATGTAATAACAACCAAATATTAGGTCTTTATTACTGTAAGAATGAGCCATTTGACTTCAGAACAGAAGAAGAGTTAGACGATCTTAATAAAAGTATATCTATATTTACAAAATGCTGAACAGGAGTTAGCCATACAAGGGCTATTAAAGATACTGTGAGTTGTGTGACTAAGGGCTCGATCGTGAGAGATGTCATGCTCTGATAGCTCATAATGAGACTAATGGGAGCTACAGCTAATCAGCATCTATCAGGACCCTGAACCTTGTGCAATTGGGTTTGTGTAGAAGAATGGCCACATGGAAGAAATAACATTTAAAAAATTGCACTCAACTCCATTATAGAAACTGGCCTCAAAAGATGGCTAAAACTTAGGTCCTTAATATTTTTCTTGTATTAAGTTTCTCAATTCTTGTATTAATAAACTCTGAACACTGAATTAATTATCTTACAGGCTCTTTTGAAACTATAATTTATCAGCAAAATTACATCTGATGAAGTGGGATTTAGCACACAAAAGCATACGCCCAAATAAATTTGTTAGTCTCTAAAGTGCCACAAGGATTCTCCTTTGTTTTTGCTGATACAGACTAACATGGCTACCCCTCTGAAACCTGTAATTTATCACTGTATTTTCTGATGGCTTTGATCAAGATAAACCTTATCCTGTTATAGTATTCCTATTCCTCATTTTGACAACACTGCATGGTTATAAATGTACTTTCCTTCCATACTGCATCTTTAAAACAAACAATACAACATAATTCTGTTTATTGCAGTAAGTTATATTTTCATTGTTTTCTTTGAGATTAGCCATCAATAATGAAGTAATAGGTAACTAATTCCGTCACTATTTTTTGAAAAAAAGCTCTGAGCTTGCATTACAAAGACTAAAAGGGATTTTTATCCCTCCATAATTAACATTTGCTATTATGCCTCAAGTATTCTGAGATATATAATTCTTGCGCAATTTGTATACTTGTATTTTAAAATCCTACCCATTATCTCAAAATACACTAACTGCAATATCTTGAGATATCCTGTAGTGTTTGAAAAACTGTTTAAGCAAAATGTCTGGAACCATCAATCAGAATGAACAGTTACGCTAAAACAAATGTATTGTGTTCTGCTCTGTTCACAGGTATTATGCATTTCTTGGAAGCAGATGACATCTGAGACATGTGCATTTGATAAAGAAAAACAAATGAACCTGAAGAAAGAACTAAGTCTTTGTTTTTTCCTCCATAGGTGTTCACAGATCCTCAGATTTAGATAGTGAGTGGCCGATCCTCAACCAAAACGAAGGACTACATAGCATACTTGAGTACTGGTGGCACAATGCTTCCCTTTGTACCTCCTCCATCCTGGGTCAGGAAGAGTACTAAAGGCTGAAAGCACAGCTGCAATATAGCTACATGCAGGGTATGTCTACACTTCACTTCATGACTGTGTACACACACCTGCAGCACATGTAGACATACCAGAAAGCAGTGAAGCCGCATCAGCACAGGTTATACAAATCTGTCCGGAACCTGAACTGAAGCCTCGGCTGCTGCATCTTCACTACTATCAGTAGTTAAGATCACTAGATTAAAGCTAAATACCCTGATTGCAATGCAGAGATATCTAATGAGCTCTAACAACATACCAGATGGACCAATACAAATCAGTGGGCTGCAAGGTGATCCTGGTTTATGCCTCCACTTTCCAAAGAGGTGGTAGTGTAGGAGCAATTATGCTGCCCCTACACTAAGAGAGAATCCCCACTGTGAGATCGTCTTATAGCCAACTAAATTGGCTTTGCATCCAACCCACCCTAAACTCCAACTTGGTGTGAGGTCGTGAGCACCTCACAGGAGGTACTTTACACTCTGTAGTCTCAGGCCTTTACAGTCATGTGAATCAGGAGTATCTCCAGAGAACTCAATGGACTTACTGTAAATGAGACCAACATCAGGTCTCATGAGCATCACAAGTATACTATAAGCTCATGCTGTTAGGGCATAACAACAGAAGATACCCATGTTAGATATCACGATGGTTGGTACCAGAGGACAGAAAAACCCACAGACAGAATTGGTCAAAAATCAAGGGAAAATGTTCATAAAATTCATTTTCCCCCAAATATTGAATTTCAAATTTAAAAATATTTGAAGAGCTCTACCTACAATCCAGCAACTTTACCAGTTTAATGCCCGGTTTTAGTAGTAATACCAATATTTTTTTCTGTTAGAAACAGTATTCTAAACTTGCACTCACTTTACATGGGGTATTGATTATAAAATATGAGCTACTTTCCTACGCTCCAATCCCACAAAGATATTTGCACATGCATACCTTTAAAATCATGAACAGTCCCATTTAACTCAGGATCAGGCCTTAGACAGTCATCACTTTGGGGCCGGGATCATGTCTACTTCTATGCTTGTAGATTAGCTAGCACAATAGGCCCCTAATATGATTTGGGCCACTGGCCCTACTGTAATATAAATACTAATTGTTAACAATATTACCACTTTTTCATTTATTCTGCTGAGATTAACTGACTTGTTTGCAGCCTTCAGCAACAAACTATGCTATGCCCAGATGATAAATTACAGCCTTAAAGACAGCACCAGTGACAAATGAGGATTAGGAGAATCTTACTATTGACTTTAAAGGCAAATTCTATTTATATTTTCACAGCTGATTTTCTGTCTCGTATACTCCATTGTTCTGTGCATAGAGAAGGTATTTAAACAAATTAATCTTATTAATTATTCAACAAGGTGATTAATACATCAGATTACATTTTCATTCTGCAGTGATAGAGTTGCTGTATAATCCAGCATGGAGGAGATTAGAGCAGTTATTACTAAATCATGGAGATTTTTTTTTTTTGCAGCACTGTATTTCTCTTTTGAGTATAAGAAAGTGGCTAACCAAATCAGGCAGGTAGTATAGAAATAGAACTATTGAGAAGGGTGGAAAATATGTAGATAAATTTTATATTATGTTTTGGTTTGTTTTTTTAACTCAGAGTTCTCAACTATTATTTTTATTTCAGTGTAATTTTATTACCTGTGTTTTGTGCTGGGTTGACAACCCTGGAAACCAGAAGGTTCTCTCATTTGTTTTTTTCCCCTAAACTCCACACAACTGTTCTCATTACACTGCCCTGTTAAGATTCTATAACCCTAACTGTGAAGTTGTCTTCAGGGATAAGAGGATTTACATATGGATAACTACCCAGACCTATAGCTGTGTTTTAAAAATTTGAAATCGTACAATAAAAATATATGAGACTTTATAGTTCTTGGCCTTTCTGCTGGGACTGGCAAAAAAATAATTAGTGCCAAGTATTTTTTGTTGCTTTACCTGAATTAAAATAAACCAGCCTGGTAACTCCATTTTTACCATATGAGTTCCAAGCCAGTTATGGAGAAAGATGCATTCAGTGAAATTCCTATGCAACTCCTTCTAAGATTGCAAATTCTTTCATAGATGGCTGTTATTTGGGGGCAGAGACTGCCTTCACATATGTTTGAAAAAACATCTAAGCATAGTACATGCTACTGGAATATAAATAAATAATACATGTTTCCATGGGGGAAACACATTTTCACAAACTCGGATCAATAAGCAATAGAAGCAATAATGGCAAACTAAAATAAGGCAGTGAAATATTGATCCCACTGAAATCAATGGGTGTTTGAGAGCTGGATGCTCAAATTTAATCCTGAGCCAAAGCCCAGCAAAATAAATAAATTAAATAGAAATTAACTTTAGTGGGCTTTGAATGAAGCCCTATACCACTTGGACCAACTAGCTTACAGTTAACACCCATTTCATAGAGAAGAAATGGAGCACAAGTGATCATTTAACTGGAATTAGTTTTTTCCCCCTCAAATTTGCCTGTGTCTATCTATCACAAGCTAGTGGGAATAATGTTACGTTGAAACATTTGCAATTCCTTTTTTCTTATTTAGAGTGGGGTCTAACAGATCTGCTTGGCATCTGACTCAGGGTACATCTACACTACCCACTGGATCAGCAGGTAGCAATCAATCTATCGGGGATCTATTTATCGTGTGTAGTATAGATGCGATAAATCGATCCCCGATCGCTCTCCTGTAGACTGCTGAACTTCAGCTCGGTGAGAGGCAGAAGCAAAATCGACAGGGGAGTGGCGGCCGTCGATCCCGCGCCGTGAGGATGCGAAATAAGTGATTCTAAGTTGATCTAAGATAGTCGACGTAGCGTAGTGTAGAACAGGCCTCAGAGCCACACATTAAGTCACTGCTTTGTCATGGATACAATTCCACACTCCTGGGTTGCCTACATCTAGATGTCTGAGTTAAAGCAGACACCATCTTTCTGTTTCAATTTTCTGTAACGAGTCTGTAACACATGTGACGGGTTGGATCACAGAAACCCCCTTGGGCTGCCAAGTGATGTGCCAAGAGTACTTCTTCCCCTGCATTCCCTGCCAGCTTGGGACTTCAGAGCCCTGCCTGGCTATGCCAGAGATACTTACTGACCACAAACAGAGACCCAGGTCTGAACCACATCCCACAAACTGCAAGCTTAATTGAAAGCAGCTTAAGAAGTGTTCCTATCTAACACTCAGATGCCCCACTCACAACGGGGTCCAAACCCCAAATAAATCCATTTTACCCTGTACAAAGCTTATACGGGGTAAACAGATAAATTGTTCACCCTCTATAACACTGATAGAGAGATATGCACAGCTGTTTGCTCTCCCCCAGGTATTAATACATACTCTGGGTTAAATAATAAGTAAAAAGTGATTTTATTAAATACAGAAAGTAGGATTTAAGTGGTTCCAAGTAGTAACAGACAGAACAAAGTGAATTACCAAGCAAAATAAAATAAAACACACAAGGCTATGCCTAATACAGTGATAAAACTGAATACAGATAAAATCTCACCCTCAGAGGTGTTCTAGTAAGCTTCCTTTTACAGATTAGTCTCCTTCTAGTCTGGGTCCAGCAATCACTCAGCCCCTCACCTCCCCCCCCCTCGCCTCCCCCCATAGTTAATTGTCCTTTCTTCCAGTTTATTCCAGGTATCCTTGGGGGTGGAGAGCCAGCTGAAGACAAAATGATGGGGTCTCCCAGGGGCTTAAATAGATTTTCTCTTGTGGGTGGAGACCCCTTCCTCTCTCCTATGCAACATCTAGTTCCAAGATGGAGTTTTGGAGTCACATAGGAAAGTCACATATCCATACATTCATAGACTCTAGGACTGGAAGGGACCTCGAGAGGTCATCGAGTCCAGTCCCCTGCCCTCATGGAAGGACCAAATACTGTCTAGACCATCCCTGATCAACATTTATCTAACCTACTCTTAAATATCTCCAGAGATGGAGATTCCACAACCTCCCTAGGCAATTTATTCCAGTGTTTAACTACCCTGACAGTTAGGAACTTTTTCCTAATGTGCAACCTAAATCTCCCTGCACAGTTAAGCCCATTGCGTCTCGTTCTAAGGTGAATAAGTGTTTCTACCTCCGCCTGATGACACCCTTTTAGATACCTGAAAACTGCTAATCATGTCCCTCTTCAGTCTTCTCTTTCCAAACTAAATAACCCAATTCTTTCAGCCTTCCTTCATAGCTCATTTCTCAGACCTTTAATCATTCTTGGTGCTCTGTCTCTGGACACTCCTCCAATTTCTCCACATCTTTTCTTGAAATGCGGGCCCAGAACTGGACTACAATATCCTTGAGGCCTAACAGGGCAGAGTAGAGCAGAAGAATGACTTCTCGTGTCCTGGTTTACCACTACACTGTTAATGCATCCCAGAATCATATTTGCTGTTTTTTGCAACAGTACACACGTTGACTCAGTATTCAGCTTGTGGGTCCACTATGACCTTAGATCTCTTCTGCCAGTACTCCTTCCTAGACAGTCCTCCCATTCTGGTATGTGTGAAACTGATTGTTCCTACCCTAAGGGAGCACTTTGCATTGTCTTTATTGAACTTTCATTCGGTTACCTCAGACATTTCTCCAAGTTGTCTAGATCATTTGAATTTGACCCTGTCCTCCCAAAGGCATTGCAATCCTCCAGTTTGGTATCGTCTGCAAACTTATAAGCGTACTTTCTATGCCACATCTAGTCATTGATGAAGATCATGAACATGCGGTCCCAAAATAGACCCTGCGGAACCCATTGTTATCAACCTTCAGCAGGATGGGAGCCATAATAATACTCTCTACCGTACGTATCCCGCCAGTTATCACCCACCTTTATGTAGCCCATCTAAATGTTGCTAGTTATCGATAAGATATCACATGCGAGACTCCGACAATGCCTTACGAAGTAGGTGATCACATCTACGCGTCCCTTAACTCCAAGATCGGTAGCCCTATCAAAAAAAGAAAGCTATCAGATTGGTTGACGGATTGTCTTACAAATCCCATGCTGGCCTATGCCTACATAAACCACCTCGTTCAGTGTTTGCAATGATTTTTAATTACTGCTCCATTATCTCCTGGCACAGAAGTTAAACTAATGGGTCTGTATTTCCTGGGTTTGTTTATTTTCCTTGTAGGATGGCACTATATTGACGCCTCCTAGCTCGAATCTCTCCGTCTCCCATGACTTTCCAACGAGGAGAGGGGGATAAAGCTAGGAGCTCAATACTCCTCTATTTAAACTCCTGAGCTTAGGATGCTTTCATTAGGCCGGTGACTTGCAGGCACTACTTTTCTAAGATTTTAACGCTTCTTTTATTATCTCTAGACCGACCCCCTTCCCATAAGCATTCACTATGTAGACATCCTTCAACTTCGCAGTGAAGAACACGAAACAAGAAGCAATTACACTTGCCATTTCCAATTCCTGTACTTTTCCCTCCCACTGACAACTGGGCCTACCTGTCCTGTCTCTCTTGCTCAGATGTATTGATAAAAAGCTCTGTTTCCTTATTCCATAGCTATTGAGCTCATTGTGCCTTGCCTTCAATCTGCCCTGCATCCTGTGTTGTTGCCTATATTCATCCTTTGTATCTGACCTAGTTTCCCATTTATATGACTCCTTTTTGATTTTGTAGATCATGCAAGATCTCGTGTTAAGCCAAGGTCATCTTTTCACATTTCTATCTTTGCCTACCCATCAGAACAGCTCTTTATGGAGCCTTAAGTGTTCCTTTGAAAAACTGACAACTCCCTCATGTTTTCCGCTCATCTTGACTCCCATGGAACCTTAGCTAACTCTCTGAGCTTACCAAAATCCACGTCCTGAAATCCATTGTCTCTATTTTGCTTACTCCTTCTACCTTCCTTAGAATTGCAAATTCTATGATTCATGATCACTTTCACCCAAGCTTCCTTCTATTCAAATTCCTCAACAAGTCCTCCCTATTTGTTAAAATCATTTAGAACAGCTCCCCCCAAGCTTTTCAACCTTCTGAATAAAAGTGTCTTCAATGCAGTCAGGAAACTTATTGGATAGCTTGCCCCACGGTGTTGTTTCCAGTTTGTATCTGGATAGTTGAAGTCCCCATCACCACCAAATCTTGGCTTTGGATGATTTGTTAGTTTTTTAAAAACAGCCTCATCCACGTCTTCCACCTGTTAGGTGCCTGTAGTAGACTCTTAGCACGACATCACCTTGTTTTTTCTACCCCTTTTCCTACCCAGAGACTCTCAACACTTCCATCTCCTTGCCCATCTCCCTCAGTCCAATGTGTACATTTTTAAATATAAGGCAATACCTCTCCCTTTTTCTCCTGTCTATCTTCCTGAGCAAACTATACCCATCCACACCAACATTCCAATCATGTGTATTATCCCACCAAGTTTCAGTGATGCCAACAATGTCATAGTTGTATTTATTTATTAGCACTTCCAGTTCTTCCTGCTTATTACCCATACTTCTCGCATTTGTATATAGGCATCTAAGATACTGGTTTGATCTTGCCTCCCAGTTTTGCCCTGACGCTCCTTTCTCTCTGCCATTATAGCCCATGCTCCTTCTTGTTTCCGACCCATCTCCCAGGTCTTCATGTTCCCCACTTACCTGTGGGTTTTGCTCACCTATCCCCGTCGAACCTAGTTTAAAGCCCTCCTCACTAGGTTAGCCAGTCTGTGTGCAAATAGGGTCTTTCCCCTCCTCAAAAGGTGAACGCCATCTCTGCCTGGCAGTCCTTCCTCGAATAGCATCCAGTGGTCAAGGAAGCCAAAGCCCTCCTGGCGACACCATCTTCGCAGCCAGGCATTCACCTCCATGATGCATCTGTCTCTGCTCGGGCCCCTGCCTTTGACAGGAAGAATCGAAGAGAATTCCACCTGCACTCCAGACTCCTTCACCCGTACTCCCAGAGCCCTGTAGTCACTCTTAATCTGCTCAGCGTCACACCTCGCAGTATCATTTCTGCCCACATGGATGAGTAGCATGGGGTAGTAGTCAGAAGGCCGGATAATCCTCGACAATGCCTCTGTAATATTTTGGATACGGGGCCCCGGCAGGCAGCATATCTCCCGAGATGAAATGTCAGGGCAGCAGATGGGCGCCTCCGTCCCCCTCAGCAGAGAGTCTCTGACCACCACTACCCATAGTCCATGTATGACTCAGTTTTCACAGGGAGCAGCCATTGCCCATATGCTATCAGAATGTCTCCAGAAAGACTTCTTATGTGGATTGGAGCCTTTCAAGATCCATTGTGCGTTAAGTGTTTTCTTGACTGGGCACTGAATTTGCAAATTCCTTTCTCAAGAAGCTGACCAAATGCTTTACTAAGGGTATGGCTACACTTGCAGCTGTACAGCGCTGGGAGTTAAGCCTGTCTTCGTACAGCTGAGTAGGGAAAGCGCTGCAATCTGTCCATACTGACAGCTGACGCGCACTGTCATGGCCACATTTGCTGCAGCAGCAGCAGCACTGGGAGCGGTGCATTATGGGCAGCTATCCCAGCGTTCAAGTGGCTGCAACGTGCTTTTCAAAATAGAGGGGTGGGGTGGAGTGTGACAGGGAGTGTGGGGGGGAGAGAGAGTGGATTTTTGGAGTCGACACTCTGTCAGCAGCTGCCTTGCAAGTTCTGACCCCCACCCCCCTCTCACTCACTGAAAGCAAACAGCAGCTGATAAGCAGCCTCACCAAAACAGACCCCCACTCCCTCCCTCCCGCGTGCCACTTCTCTCCTCAAGCCCCCTCCCTCCCCCTCTCTTCAAGCAAACACTAGCTCTGGGCGTTCCAAAGGGAGCCCCCTGCCTGCCTCTGCTCATTCACAGCAAACAGTAGCTGTGTTTGTTTTTTTGATAAGCAGCTTTGGGAGCCTGGAGTTCTCAACAAAATAAAGAGAGGCATCACAACAAAACAAAGAGATTAATCTTGACTTAAAAGGATGGGAAGCTTCCGGAGTTGTTACAGCGTACTAAGCTTATTCCCTGTTTAAACTGGCACCCCAGCGCTGCAGCAGCAGCACTACACTCTTTATTCCCCTCATGGAGGTGGAGTACAAGCAGCGCTGTAGCTAGGGAGATACAGCTCTGTAGGTGCCTCGCCAGTGTGGACGGGGAGTGAGTTACAGCACTATAAAGCCACTAACAGTGCTGTAATTCTCAAGTGTAGCCAAGGCCTCAGGCTACTTAAAAATCAAGCAAGTACACAGCCAATATTCATAACTTCAAATACAAAAATGATACATGCACACAAATAGGATGAAAAGATTCAGTGGATATGTTTACAGAGATATGCTACATATGCCATGTAACATAAAACATACTCCAATTATGTCATACATAAGTTCATAAGCATATTTCCATAAAGCCTTATGGGGTGCACCGTCACAACTCAGTCCCATACAGAGGCTGCAGCAGTCTGAGGAAAGAGGCTAGAGACTATTTAGAATTATACACACAGCTATTAAAAGTACTTTCTCTTGCTCTACATGCTACTTGACAATTCTAAATACACAACCATGAACATTTCTATAATGCCCCTACAACCATTAGTCAGTGTTTCCACAACAGTAATCCACCAACAACTAAACAAGTAAGAACTTAAGTCTCTTCCACCAGAATCGTCTCATTCCCCTGAAGCTGGGGAAACCCAGTGGGCCTTGTAACATGCCCTGAAAAACATAAATAAACTAGGGCTACTATTGCCCAGAAGGTGGAAAGAGTGAATTCCAAAGCTGAGGGGACTTCAGAGAATACCCTGCCAGCTGGTCCCACTCTTATGTGCAGCTCCAGTTCTGATGCCTCACTGTTTGTATAGGATACTGTGATAGGGTGCCGGGCAGGGACTACTGAGCCAGCCCTCTGCCAATCCAGCTGCAATTAAGGGAGGTAAATTGGAGCTGGCTAGAGAAACCTGTGCTTCGTTGAAAAAGGAGAAACAGCTGAACAGCCAGATTAGTCTGGGGCTGCATAAAAGCCTCAGAGGAAGGACGCTAGGGAGGTAGACAGACAAGGGGGAAGCCAGGAAAGTGAAGGTGCATGCTAGCTCTGTCCTCCTGGGTCCTGAGGCTAAGGAGTTCTCAAGTCTGGAACCCCCAAGCTGTACCCATTGAGAAGGTAGTGGGATGGCATTGTGTAAATAAACTGCACTGGTGACTGCTGAGCCAGAAGGTCTTGGGAGTGGTTTTTGGAGCAGAGCAGAGGCAGGAACAAAGGGAGCCCTGCTATGCCCTGTTACACATGAGGGCTTGTCCTGGAGCCTGAGCCAGCACCAGAGTTTGGTGGCCTGGAGATGGAAGAAACCCTGAAATGGCTAGTGAAACAGCAAGAGGAGATGCAGAAGACTATACAAGGCCTTCAGCAAGACCACCTGGTGGAGAGTAAAGCCTTGTTTACCTGGCAGGCTGAGCAGCAGAAAATCGTGCAGGACTTCATACGGGAGCAGGCCAGCATACAACAGCCCCTGCAGAAGACGGTGAGTCCTGTGGGAGGGGATGGCACCTGGGCGTTGGGCCTAGGACTATGTAAGATGGGCCTGGCTGATGACCCCAATGCGTTCCTCTGCACTTTTGAGTGGGTAGCCATGGGGGCTGGATAGGATAGAGTAACACAGGCCTTGAGATTGGCTCCCTACCTCACAGGAGAAGCTCAAGCAGCCTACATAGTCCTAAGTGAAGAGCAGGCCAGGAACAACAATGCAGTTAAGGAGGCCGTCCTGGCTTGGGTGGGCTGTCATCTGAAAAATACCAGCAGAAGTTCTGTTTCCCAAGATGGACTGGGCATTTTCCCAGAAGTTGATGTACTGGGCCACCCACTTGATGTTTTCTACATTTTCAAATATATTGACTTCAATTACAACAGAATACAAAGTATATAGGGCTCACTTTATATTTATTTTTTATTACAATTATTTGCACTGTAAAAAAACAAAAGAAATAGTATAGTTCAATTCACCTAATACAAGTACTGTAATGCAATATCTTTACATTGCAAGTTGAACTTACAAATGTAGAATTATGTACAAAAAATAACCGTGTTCAAAAATCAAACAACATGAAACTTTAGAACTCAGTCCTAATTCATCCAGTTGCTCAGACAAACAAGTTTGTTTACAATTTCCAGGAGATAATACTGCCCACGTCTCATTTACAATGTCACCTGAAAGAGAACAGGTGTTCGCATGGCACTGTTGCAGCTGGCGTTGTAAGATATTCATGTGCCAGATGTGATAAAGATTCATATGTCCCTTCATGCCTCAGCCACTATTCCAGAGGACATGTGTTTATGTTGATGATGAGTTCTGCTCAATAACGATCCAAAGCAGAACGGACTGACACACGTTCATTTTCATCATTTAAGTCAGATGTCACCAGTAGAAGGTTGATTTTCTTTTTTGGTGGTTTGGGTTCTGTAGTTTCTGCAACATTACTCTTTTAAGACATTTAAAAGCATTCTCTATACCTCACCCCTCTCAGATTTTGGACAGCACTTCAGATTCTTAAACCTTGGGTCGAATGCTCTACCCATCCTTAAAAAATCTCATACTGGTACCTTCTTCGCGTTTTGTCAAATCTGCTCTGAAAGTGTTCTTAAAACAAACATGCTGGGTCATCATCTGAGACTGCTATAACATGGAATATAGAGAATGGCAGAATGTGGATAAAAACAGAACAGGAGAGATACAATTCTCCCACAAGGGGTTCAGTCACAAATTTAATTAACACATTATTTTTCTAACGAGCATCAGCATGGAAGCTCGAAGGGGCATATGAATGTTTAGCATATCTGGCACATAAATACCTTGAAACACCGGTTACAAAAGTGCCATGCGAATGCCTGTTCTCACTTTCAAATGACATTGTAAATAAGAAGCAGTCAGCAGTATTTCCTGTAAATTTAAACAAACTTATTTGTCTTAGCAATTGACTGGACAAGAAGTAGCACTGAGTGGACTTGTAGGCTCTGAAATTTTACATTGTTGTTTTTGAGTGCAGTTATGTAACAAAAAAATCTACATTTGTAAATTGCACTTTCACGATAAAGAGATTGCACTACAGTAATTGTATGAAGTGAATTGAAAAATACTATTTCTTTTATCATTTTACAGTGCCAATATTTGTAATAAGTATATAAAGTGAGCACTGTACATGTTGTAATCTCTGTTTTAATAGAAATTAATATATTTGAAAATGTAGAAAACATCCGAAAATATTTAATAAATTTCAGTTGGTATTCAAATGTTTAACAGTTTGATTAATCACAATTAATCTTTTTGAGTTAATCGTGTGAGTTAACTGCAATTAATCGATAGCCCTACAATTTATTCATCAAAACCAACACCTTAAATTCTACCTTGCACTTAATAGGTTGCCAGTAAAGATCCAAAAGCACTGTTGTAATGTGCTCACACCAGGATATAGTCAGTCATACTGAATTCCACATCACCTTCAGTTTTGGAATAGATTTAAGATGCAGCTCCTTGTTCACCACACTGCTGTAGTCTAATTTGGAGGTGATAAAAGCAATAGATGATGACTACAAAGTCAAAATCCATAACAAACAGTCACAAACTCCATGTCATGAATAATATCCCGTGATGATCTCCTCTGGACCAGCTTAATGCAGCAGAGTGGCATAAAGCAATAGCACTGCTCCAGAATATCTGGTCCAGGGTCTTTCATTGAAGTTACACTTTATACTCCATCTGGCTTCTTAAAACCACCATCATGCTGGTTTTATGTAATTTAACCTAAAATTATGCAGGATTCTTTTTTCCTGCAAGAGGAATTAACTGGATTCATCTCAAAGGAACCCCCCAAAAATCACATGCACAGAAAAAATCTGAGTAAATCATACCTCTCAGCAGGACATTAAATGTTCCTCCAATTTTTGATGCAACAGAACACAGGCAATCCTCTTTATCAGCTTCTAGTCTATAATTTTAAGACTTAAAATATTTATTTGGTATATTACATGAACGTTCTGTACAGCTCACCTCTTCAGGGTACACAAACTGCTATGCTTGAAGGAAAGGTGGTCTGGATGAAAATCAATTTTTTTACTTGCAGCCAAATTTACAGAGGTGAATAAAGCCAGCACATATTGACTTTTCTGGCAGACGGTTTAACAAAAAGAGAGCTCAGAAAAAGACTTTTCATACTAGTCTGAGCTGAACTGCTGAGTACAGCACATACAGTAGCAAGCAATCATTATCAGAATGAAACATAGTGCAGGCAACTTGGAGATATTAATGCTGCATCAAAATACAGTTTTCAATATAAGCTGTGTATGAACACTATGTGTTGCTGCACCCCCATGCACGTAAATCAGAAGTAATTCCATAGAAATCAATGATATTACTCCAGCTGAAAACTGGTGTGAGATTGTAGAACTGATAAATGAAATTGTTTTTAATTGTTCACTTTATTAATGTAACTTCTGTTCACCATTCACTACACTTGCCATATTGTAATTCAAACCCCATTTTAAAACACTCACTCCATCTTGTAAAAGCTTCCTCCAACCTTCATTTTTGCAAACCCTGCTGTAATCTTATTAGTTAGTTTAGATGTGTGAATGAGGCATGTATGGATGATAAAATCAACCTCCAGCCCCAGCCTGTACTGATGAGGTGAAGTTCAACTACCAACGGCTGAAGACCTAGACAACAGTGAAACAAAGTAAAAAGCATCCACCCTAAAAAGAAAAGGACAAAAGAACAACAGAAGGAAGATCAAAGCCAGGTTCAAGGCTGAAAGTCATGCCTGCAATTGACGGGTGATCAATCCAAACCCAAAGGCAGCGTGACACAGCAAGACCTATACACTTTGAATCCAAACTAAAAGCCTGTAAAAAAGAAGGGTGAGATAAGAGACTTTGGGTAACATTCTGCTGCCAACATGGAGCCAGCCACCTGCTGATTAATTTAACAACAGCAGAATGAAGCAACTCCCATGAACTAACATAGGGAAAAATCCCTATAAAGCTGGACTCTGAAGACTGAGGACTTTGAGTCTATGGTTCTGCTGCCAGCCTCCAGGAGCATCAGGTGCACCTGACCCGGACTCGGCTCCACTCTTGTGTACAGGGTACCTGGCCAGTATTCTGTCACAAGCAACTTTAGGCTGGTAACTATAATATCTATCCAGAACTTGTATGAATGATTGTGTGAACGGATATATAGGAATAAGTAGCTAAACAACGTTGTTTGCTGTTATCTTTTATTTTATTATGGTATTTACAATAAATGTGACAAATGTCTTGTCCCCTTTAATAAGATCCTGCTAGTTTTTTTATTGGTATAACAAGATCAGAAGACGACCCTGGGTCTTTCACTTTTCTCTGCATCAGAGCACGATCTGTTATAACTGTGTAGAGATAAAATTGTTACAAATGTGCCTGAACCCTGCAGGAGGCAACGTGGTTGATGGTTTCACACATGGTATTTCTTTAAAGGAGTGTATACTTAAGGTAAATATTATGTTTTGATCTAATTAACTCTTTAAAAAAAATTTAACTCTCTCCCTCCAGGGACAACACATTGATGTATAGGGATGGGTTATGCACTGCCGATGCAGCATCTCAATAAAGTTACTAAAATTGAAAATCTAACATCTCCGCAACAGATATTGGGTAATAGGCACAACTTTGCCATTATCTATCATTTTACATATTGGTCTCTGTATTGCATCTAGAGTGGAAAGTACTTTAAGATAATAAGGCAAATTAAACAAAATGAAAACGAGTGATCAGATCTAAAAAAAACACTTTATACATTATTTTATTACATCAAAGGCATTTTAATGTTTTCATTTATTAAAAGCAATTACCAGTTTGCAAGCAATATCACAGAAAACTTAGTAAGACAAGTTTTACTTGCCTAAGAATCTCCTCAAAGTAATAACAGACCATATGGCATTAGGAAAGTAGTTCAGCAAAAATTGGAGAAGAGATAACTGGAGCCTAACCAGTGCATTATAAGCACTTTTCTTGGGCAAAGAGGAGAACTATCACTGAGGCCAAGAAGTGTTTTTGTCCTTGCAATGGTTGTTCCTTACAAGGTAGGTGACTCTAGAAGCTGCTTTGTCATACTCTGGCAACTTTACCCTACACTGGGCTGGTGATTGAGACAGGGGGATGGAAGACACCCCAGGGATTCCAAAATGGCCACTGAGGGAGAACATAAGGTATGGAGTCCAGTAAGAACAGAACCACCAGCATTGTGAACTGATGTCAAGAAAGATCTCAGTCATTGCCTTGTTACTGGCTGGGGTTGGTACCCAAGATGACAGTTATTCTTGTACTGAGATAATCTGATACTGAAATTGAGGCCAAAGACTGTACCAGTGCCAACACAATGAGCATTGGTGCCAAAGAACCCTTGACATGCTTCTTATCTGGTACTGGTATGACTACCACTAATAGTCTCTACACCAGAGCTGAGAAGACAGATGGACCCAGTACTGCAGGAAGGGCTGCAAAAACAATGGACTCTTGCACCACACCAGAGACTGGAACAGAAAGACAAAGCTAACACTTTGCTGCCTCATAGATCTGAGAGGCTATCAGTACCAACCAGGGCCGGCTCCAGGGGTTCTGCCGCCCCAAGCAGCCAAAAAAAAAAAAAAAAAAAAAAAGAAAAAAAAAAAAAAAAAAGAAAGAAAAAAGAAAAAAAGCAATGCAGCAGGAGGTCCTTCACTCCGAGCGGGAGTGAGGGACCCTCCGCCGAATTGCTGCCGAATACCTGAAAGTGCTGCCCTGTTCCAGAGTTGCCGCCCCAAGCACCTGCTTGATAAGCTGGTGCCTAGAGCCGGCCCTGGTACCAAACCAGAATCTGTTTGTACCAGATTCAGTGGCTATCCTGATGATGGTAGTGGAGTCAACAGCACTATACTGATATCCTCCCACCATGATATCTGATTCAATGGCCATCCTGGAGATGTATAAGAGCTGACAGTATAGTACTGATATGCTCCTGCCACAGTACAAGGGAGACACTGGTCAGTGGCCAAACTCTAATCTGAGTACCTTTCAGGAAGGGCTTTGAAAGGAAGACCAACCCTTCTTGCTCTGTAGGGAAGAGTTCAAATCCAAGGGTGTCAGAGACAGCCACATTTGCAGAATTCATATGGGTAGTAAGGTGCTCACTTGAGGGCCTTAGGGCTGAGGCAAGGATCATTGCCTGCTCCAGGAAGTGGTGATTTGAGGCACAGGTCTCTAGAAATCTGCATTATTTTCTAGAAAAAGCAGAAGATAGTGCATCTCTCCTTCACGTGCGCCTCTCCATACACAAGGCAGCATGTATAGGGGTAACTATTTCTAATAGACACTGCACATGATGGGCTGAGTTTAAAGCCTGGAAATAACTGCATAACACCAAAACTAACTTTTTATTTTTACACTTACTTTGAAGTTATTTTTTTAATAATTAACAGATATCTGCTAACTATTTACAGCTAACATAGAAAGTTAAATATGGCTAAATATGTAGAAGAAAACGGAGGTAAATTGCATAGTGAGCTTTCACTCAGGCCATGGGCAGTGCGAAGGAACTGAGGGTCCTCATGAGGGGCCAGAAGGAGGCGTGGGATGTGTGCACCACCCCAAAAGTACTGCTGCAAAAATATTCTCTGGTTCCAATGCACTGGGTGCACACAGCTTAGCGGAAAACAGGTATATCACCACTTAAAGAAGAATCAGCTCTTTTAGAGTAATGAGCATAATCTCTGTAGCTCAGAATTGATCTCTCTCTTTCAACAGTTCCTTCACCTGAGTGTTGTGATGAGTTCACGTTTTTCATGTAGGGTGACCAGATAGCAAATGTCAAAAGTCAGGACGGAGGGTGGGGGGTAATAGGAGCCTATATAAGAAAAAGACCCAAAAAGTGGGACTGTCCCTATAAAATCAGGACATCTGATCACCCTATTTTCAAGGATCAGCTAGCACAGCTCTAGGCTGGTCTCTGAACATTGCATTCGGGAATGCAATGCGCTGTTCACAATGCGCTGTTTGCCTGTGGATAGGCGTGACTTAGTTTCTGTTAGGATGTCAAATGCTTTTTCTGATTTCCTTGACACCAGTCAGAGGTTTAACACTTCCCTTCAGCAAGATGGGTAAGGGTTGGAGCCACAGGTTTGGGTGTGGCACCATTGATGACAAGCATTATCAATGTACCAATGAAGGCCATACCCAACTCCCTTTGAAGTCAATGGAAAGATATTAGTGGATAGTGTTTGTAAATCCCCCAATGTCTGTTGAAGGCAGATGTCAAATACAAGTCATCCTGGCCAGAGATGATGATAACAATATAGTAATTTGCATGTTCATGTCTTCCACCATAGAATCTTATTGTATTTTACAAACATTATTGAATTTGGACTATCAAGACCTTTGGGAAGTACGTAAGTATATTTATTCTCCCCCCCTTCTTTTTTTTTTTTTTTTTTTTAACACACAAATGAGGAAATTGAAGTACAGATATGTTAAATGGCATGCACAGGATCATGTAGCAGAGCTGTATCATAGCCTGGAATGAAACTTTAAATATGGAATTAAGTAGATATACAATAATAAACTGGTTTACACAGAACATTCACAGGAAACATCTACAACTTTTTATTGGACTCCAGGACACAGGGCCAAGTGCTGATA